>NC_054753.1:5748956-6048956 GCF_018143015.1 Lytechinus variegatus
ACTTAGAATGAATATAAGCACTCCAGGGTACCTGGAAAATTCAAGATGGCGCCCAAAATCCTGCTGTAGGCTAAAAACCGCCACTATTTTTATATCACTTTAGTGTCTTCAATTAGGTTTCGATTAAATGGTTTTTAAGCATGTCAAGGGTGAAGTACATCGGGACAAGTTACAAAGACAGCCAGTGGTCTGATGTTTCAAAAATCCAAGATGGCTTCCAAAATGGAGTTTGAAATGGCTATTGACATGATTGATACTTAAATGGACACAGTTGACTTCATATACACTTTGGGGATATGATTTTGGTGTCTAGACATTGGTTTCAATTGCCAAATAATACATCGGGACAAGTTACAAGGACAGCCAGTGATCTGATGTGTCCAAAATCCAAGATGGCTTCCAAAAATTGTGTTTAAAATGGCTAATGATACTTAAAATGGACATAGACCATTTAGTCCGGCAGCCAAACCCTGATTTGGGGGGTAAGGTTGCATTGGAATGTCATAGTTTTTTTTTTTTTACTGATTTTGACTGGTGAGACCTTCTATTTGAAGAATCTACACGCTGGAGCTCTGTCAGCATTGAGCAATTTGAGATATACGCGAAAATCCAAAATGGCCGCCGGCAGCCATCTTGGATTTTTTGTTTACTCACTTTAGCATACCGAGATGTTTAAAAACTTGGGAATTAAAGATTTTAAGGGTATAGTTGCAGTGATATGCAAAATAATCAAGCATTTGAAACTAAATTTATTGTACAGCAAATTTGGCAATGTGGTAATCACTTCAGGAGGATTAAAAGATTGTTTTGTCAAGGTCAAGCCATTACTTCAGAAGAGGATAAACAGCCCACCCCTTCCAATATACTTTAGGTTACTCTAAGTTATCTTAAGGAGTAATTATATTATATTGCATCATCACAGTGATATATGTAAAAACCATACAACCATCAAAATAGTCATTCAAGAGATATAATTTGGAAATGATTCAGATGATTAATATGCCTCATCATACATGTAGCGATAACAACTAAGATATCCTACTTTTTGCACTTAATCTTGATATTTCAATTACTGCCTCATTCAATTGAAGTCTAAATATTGTTCATTATCCTAATCCTCCCACCTAGTCCAAAAAGAAAAAAGAAAATGACTGATAAATAAGGAATCTGCTTGTATATAATTACGGTAGGCCTACTGTAATACTTGTTCTATGGTGGCCATCTTCTTCATATATTTGTACATTTTGACATCAACGCATGGTCCTATCCTCAAAATAACCACAGATTTTTACTCTCTGGCCCCTAAAACCATTATATTCCATGTTTTGAAAATTATAGGTTCGTAAGTAAACGAAATAGTGCATATTCCAAGGCGGAAATCTTGGAAAATGGCCGCTATTTATATTTTGAGAGCAAAACATGATCACATTCCTTAAACACCATCAGGTTTGGATTTTCCATCCCCCGAAATCTTCATATTCCAAGGCTTGAAAATTGCACGTATGGTAAAGTAAGTGAACAATATAATGTATGTTCTATGGCAGCCATCAAATGGCCGCTATTTGTATGTTTCGACACCAAAGCATGGTCATATCCCCAAACAAACCTCAGATTTGGACTCTCCATCCCCTAAAACCAGTATATTCCATGTTTTGAGAATTCTAAGTACCCTATACAGGAAATAAACAATATAATGCATGTTATATGGCGGCCATCTTGGAAAATGGCCGCTACTTGTATATTTCGACATTGAAGCATGGTTATATCCTCAAATAAACCTCAGATTTGGACTCTCCATCCCCTAAAACCAGTATATTACATGTTTTGAAAATTCTAAGTACCCTATACAGGAAATAAACAATATAATACATGCTATATGGCGGCCATCTTGGAAAATGGCCGCTATCTGTATATTTTGACATCAATGCATTGTTTTTTCCCAAAAATAACTTCAGATTTGGATTCTCCGCCCCCTAAAACCTGTAATTCCCAGGTTTCTAAACTTCTAGGTATGCTAAAGTCAGTAAACAGAAAATCCAAGATGGCTGCCGGCGGCCATTTTGGATTTTCGCGTATATCTCAAATTGCTCAATGCTGACAGAGCTCCAGCATGTAGATTCTTCAAATAGAAGGTCTCACCAGTCAAAATCAGTAAAAAAAAAACTATGACATTCCAATGCAACCTTACCCCCCTTGGCTGCCGGACTAATTTCATATCCACCTGGGAGATATGATTTTGGTGTCTATACCATGGTTGAATGAGTCAAATGATACACTAGGATATTTACAAAGACAGTCGGGGGTCAGTAAAAAAAAGTCAAATTCAATTCCCTTTATTCACATCCATTAAAAAGGTACAGCACATACAATAATTACACAATGATAAAATAAATCAATACTTAAGAAATTAATATAATGACAAAAGAAAAAAGGTAAAACCAAATGCAGTGGATATACATGTAGGTGATAAGCAAAGGCTAAAGACCTATATAGACCAGTCCCCCTTAGTTATGCGCAATGGTTAAACGAAAAATTATACAAAATGACAGTAATCGAACAGTCACACGTACAGCAAAAAAAATGCATTAACAAACACAAGAAAAGCATTAAAGGGATCGTTTAAATTTGTGAGCAGCTGATTAAACAAAAATCTCAAACTAAGACGAAACATGTGTATGAGTGCCTGTATTTGTCCTAAAAAACCCTGAAACAGACCACAATATAGGATGTAAAACTCTATTAAATTTAGATACAAGTAGCAATTTATTAGCTTGATTTTTGAGAACCGTCTAGTAGATGGGTTCCAGCTTTTGACCAGTTTTCTCCAATTCAAAAAGTCCGTTGGCTATGGTGACTGCCTTCTGCTGTGTGTTTCTCCTATGCACACGCTGCACTGTACATTCAGTGTATAGGCCTACCTTGTACACACTGTATGTAGGTCATGCTGTGTTCTAGAGTTAATAGGTTGTGTTGCACAGATTCCCTCTATACACTCATTGAAACCAACTCCCAATTATTTTCAAACTTTGGTTTACATCTCCAAGGTTTTAACATGGATCCTGTAGATATAATACTTTGAAAATTTTGGGGTGGTATTTTTACACTATAAGCCTAATGTTTAGTCCATGTTCAAGAACCAAAATTAGAATTTTTTAAATCAGAATAAAGTGAAATGATCACTTTAAAGAAAAAAAGCAAAAAACAACAACAAACAAAGATAAAAAAAAACGAATCTAAACTAAAGAAGACACGGGCTTCATTTCATTAAGAAGTTGATGGAAAATTAACAAGATATGAATTATATTTATGTTGAAAAATCAATAGTGAGGGGAAAGTTTTAATTTCAGATGGCAAACCATTCCAAATAACAGGGCCTATATATCTAATAACAGTTCTAGAAAAATTATATATATATATTGGGAGATAAAAATCGTTAGTATTTCTTGTCGAATACACATTTAAATTACTATTAAAAGTAAAACAATCGTAAAAAATATCTGGTAAATTCCCTTTGGAATAAGAAAATATAAAACAAGCAACAAAAATAGCGATGTAAATCATATATATTTGTAATTGTTAGCTTCCGAAACAATGGATCTGTATGGGCAAGATGTGTCGAATTAGTGATTATTTTTATTGCCCAATTTAGTATTAAAAATGATTTTTGTAATAAATAAGATGCGGTGCTCCCCCAATACGTTAGATAATGCAAGATCATTGTATTAAGGCCTGGTCACACCGCCCGAGCGTTGTTGGAGCGGTCGTGGAGCGGTAGGAAAAGAGGGTCGAATTTTGCTCACAAAATTAGGGAAAAAATCTAAAAAAAAACAAAAAAACAATCGAAATCGAAAATGGGGAACGGTAGCGAGCGGTGATGATTTTTTCTCTCCGCTCCACGACCGCTACAACAACGCTCGGGCGGTGTGACCAGGCCTTTATATAAAGTAGTGGGAATATGAATTAAAGTCTACTCATAACACCAACAGCATTTGACATAGTATATGATATTTCATTGATATGATCTTTCCACGTAAGGTTATTGTCAATTTTAACACCAAGGAATTTTAAAGAAGTTACCTTATTTATTTCTTTGTTATTAATATGCAACTTTATCAAGTCTTCATTAATATTTATGTTTTTTGTTTTAAAAAATGTCAGCAATTATAGTTACAAGAAGAGTCAGTGGTCCATTATGCCGAAAAATATCCAAGATGGCTTCCGAAAATCGCAGTCTAAAATGTTTGATGTTACTTTAAAATGGACAGAGTTCACCGAGGAGATATGATTTCAGTGTCCAAAATTTGGTTTAATGATCAAACGATACGTTTGGACTCGATACAATGATATGCATTGTCAATTGTGCGTAAAAATCCAAGAAGCTTTTGGGCATCTAGAACGACTCTATTTTCCCCAAAAGTCCATGGTAGATTGTAACACTTTTATCAAAATGAGTGCTGTTTGATTTGATTTGATTTCAGCATTTTTCCAACAGAAATTATCAACAAACATAATGTACAACATTAAATAAAAGTAGTGATACATTTCCTTTTACAAAAATGAATACAAACAATAGTTCATCGGCAAACATGTAAATAGGTAGTATACTAGTTTTCAATATTATCTGTTGTACTTTGTTGAGTAGAAAAAAATGCTGGAGACCGCTACCAAAAGCAGTGCTTGACTAGGGTAGAAGCCTCAAACGTAATAACGAAATAAACAAAAAAAAAAACAAAGGCAAATATGAATCGGGCATTGACTTATTAAATTATAAACAGATATTATTAATACGATATTTACATGCAAGGACCTTGTATGCCAGATATTATGTGCACAGTTCACGGGTTTGCATGTGTTTGGGCATGTGCAAACGTGTGCGTGTGTGCAAATGTATATTTAGAAATGGGTGTGTATGTATAAGTGTGTGTGTTGAGGGTGTGGGTGTGTGTGTGTGTGTTTGTCGATATCAAGGCATGAAACAATATGATACCTTATATCCATGCATTTAAATGTAGGCACCAAAATTATTTCTCAAAGGTAGGTATTGTATGAACCTTGTCCACTTTTAAGTAAAAAAGCAGACATTTTAGAACCCGTTTTTGGAAGCCGACTTGGATTTTAAAGCAAATGGATAACTGCATATCATTGTGACCAGTTTCAAAGTATTTTCTACCCCAGAAACCCCAGTGTAGACACCAAAATAAAACCATCCAGGTGTATTATTAATGTTTTATATCCCCTTTTTAAGTAGCAGTAGTCATTGCCCATTTTTAAGCCATCTTGGATTTTTTCTCGTAATCTGAATGTCCTTTCAACTTAATCCTATGCATTACTTGACACTTTAGACTCTAGTGTAGACACCGAAATCACAGTCCAGGGTGTATTTCTAATGTACTATGTCTACTTTGAAGTAACAACAATCAATTTAGACCCTATTTTCGGAAGGCATCTTGGATCTTTTAACATACCAGACCACTGACTGTTCTTGTGACTTTATACTGTAGTGCATAACCTGACCCTTCAAACCATGGTTTAGACACAGCACTCATATTCCTAGACAGATATTGAATAAACTATGCTCATTTAAAAGTAATAGCAAAAATTTTTTCTTCTCCATGTTTGGAAGCCTTCTTAGAAATGTTGGTATAATAGACCACCGACTGTCCATGTAACTTGTCCTAGTGTATCATTTGACCTTTGTGTCCAGTGGTTTAGACAGCGAAAACACATCTACCAGGCCGATATGAAATGAGATTTGCCCACAATAAGTATCATCAGCCATTTTAAGATCAATTTTCTGTAGCCATCTTTGATTTTCTTTGACATACCTGGCCACAGACTATTTTATTTTACCCTTGAAACCAGTGCTTCATATCTCGAAAACAAATACCGCAAACCGATATGAAATGAACTAATATGTATATATATAATTTTTGACATACAAGACCACTGACTTTCCAAAGTTGTTACGTGTCCTTATGCATTATACATGTATGACCCATTTTATCATAGTATAGACACACAAATCATATTCCTGGACATTGAACAAACTATGTCGGCTTTCTTGTTAAGTAGCAAAACAATTTTAGACTCCATTTTTGGAAGCCAGCTTGGATTTTTGAACATACTGGACCACTGACTGTCATTGTAACTTGTCCCAATGTAGTTTTACCATTGAAACCATGGTATAGACACAACAATCGTATTTCGAAGGCGGATATGACATGAACTATGTCAGTTTTAAGTATCAATAACCATTAAAATTCAATTTTTCGCAACCATTTTCGAATTTTGGACCAACCAGACCACTGACTACCCTTTTAACTAGTTCAAATGTACTACTTCTCCCTTAAAACCAAACCAGTGAATAAAACTCAAGCCACTTAATAGTCGATTTGACATTTTCCAAACCTAGAAATTTTCTTTCCGATGAAGTTTTTTTCTTGATTCGTGTTCCTATGGGGTCCTAGAACAAATTCAGCTTGGTTGCCAAAAGTTGCCGTTTGGGCAATTTTTCTAATTTGCATAAATCCAAAATGGCCGCCAGATGCCATCTTGAAAACCTAACTTTTGAACCCCTGTCCACAAAATGATGAGTAATGACTCGTTTTAGGGGTTTAGAGATGTGTAGAACCGATTTCTGTAATCATTTTTGCAATATAAGGTCATCTTTAGGTCAAATCCAAGATGGCCGCCATATGCCATCTTGAAAAATTGACTTTTGTTCCCCTTGCCCCAGAATGACGAGTAATACCTCTATTTAGGGGTTTTGGGGTGTGCAGAATCCATTTCTGCTTTCTATTTTGCAATATAATGTCATCTTCAGGTCAAATCCAAGATTGCCGCCATATGACGCCATCTTGAAATATCAATTGTTGAACCCTTTGCCCCAGAATCATGAATAATAACTCTATATTCATGAGTCATTAGGTATGTTGATTCAATTCATGTAGTTATTTTGCACAAAAGATAATCTTCAGATCAAATCCAAGATGGCCGCCAACCGCCATCTTGAAAAATTACTGTCCGAGGCTTATACGTGTTAGAACTAATGTAAAGGGATTTCAGTAAGAATACTAATTTCTTTTATTAATTCTCAAGTTCATTTCAACATTGATTGCTCAACTTAGAATGAATCCTCTTTGGGTTTGGGCTATCCATTTCGAGTGTATTTTTTTAAGGTCCATTCATACCTTTGTACTGAAGAGGCTTTTAGGGTCTTATTTCAATTTGAAAGTGTTTTATCCATATTTTTTTCTAAATCAATGTGTCCAATGATTGGTAGGCATCAGTTCGCCTTAAAAGACGATGGTGTAGCGCTAGGCCTTACATTTTCGAGAGTGACTATAGAGCTCCACTCTAGAGTGGCAGTCTCTAGAGCAAATTTTTACAGATGAAGGAGGATGGCGCTGAGACACGTTTATATAGAGATGCTGCCCTAGCCTTCCTCCTAGGCCTTTGGTCTGCCAATTTAGCATTCCGATTATTTTCTGACGTCTTGACCCCTGTACTTAGTAGCTCTCCATAGAATGGATGGCGACTATCATCTACACCTTCATAAGTGTTAGCGTCTGTGCCGGCAAGTTTTATGTCATATTTGCATGTGTCTTTAAAACGGAGGTGTGATCTATCGATGGGGTGAGACCAATCACACAGCTTACCTTACCTTGGCGAATCCCTTCTTGGATTCGCCAAGGTTTCATGCGGCAAACATGCCCCAACCACCTGAGGTGCCTTTGACTAAGGAGCGAGAATAAGCTTTTGATGCCAGCACGTACGCTGAAGGGCCTCTGTATTTTTCACTTTGTCCTGACATTTAACGTGCATGATACGTCCGAGGCAGCTGACATGGAAGGTGTTTAGCCACTTTTCTTGGTCGGCGTACGTTTTCCAGGACTTACTTCCGTGCAGGAGCTTGGCCATGACTGTGACAGATTTTACAATCCTGATGCTTATATGCTTGTCCTGTGAAAGGGGACAAGAGACATATAGTCGGTCCAAGGTAGGTGAGGAGTCCACCATAACCAGACGAGTGTGTGCTGTTGATATACATATCTGGAGGACAGTCGGTGTCTTGAGTCTATCAGGATTTCTGACTGTCTCAAAGTCTGATGGATGGTTCAAACCCCTTACATGCACAAGACAGGCAGCTGTTATGTATGACTAGGTCTTGTACTCCCACTTCTTGAGAGGCAAGGGCGACATCGTTTCCGTAAAACATTTCACGAATGAGAACAATCCTGACCGTGGAACAGTCTTGGGGAGCCTATCTTCTGCAGGAGGCTAAAGAGTGCACTCCTGCTGACCAAGTCAATGGCTCTTGTCAGAAGGAAAAGTCCAATATTAATTATAAAGGAAGTTAATAATTAAATCAATTTTTTTGAAAAAAAATACGGAGAAATCACTTTTTAATTCAAATAATACTTTAAAGTCATTTCACTGGAAAAGTATGGTTGCACAGAAATAAAAAAAGGGATCAAAACTCCCGAAATCATAGCCCAAACCTTGAATGGTTTCATTCTAAAGTAAGCGGTTAATGACGAAATCTATCAACCATCTGACCATCTTAGACATGACTTGACCTCGAACTAAAAATGGAGTGATTAAAAGAAATTATTCATTCTCACTGAAATCCCCTTACATGAGCGCCAATACATAACAACAACCTTATTAGGGACAGCACTTCTTCAAGGTTCAATAGTCTCGGAAGTAGTTTTTTTTTTCTTAATATGGCGTTTAGTGGTCATGTTGGATTATTTTGACCTGGAGATGATCCTACATTGCAAAATTATGAACAGAAATTGAATAAACATACCAAATAACTCATGAAAAGAGAGATTATTCATGATTCTGGGACAAAAACTTGGGAATTAATAAAGAAATTAGTATCTTACTGAAATCCCTTTACATTAGTTCTAACACCTATACACCTCGGAAAGTAATTTTTCAAGATGGCGGTTGGCGGCCATCTTGGATTTGATCTGAAGATTATCCTTTGTGCAAAATAACTACATGAATTGAATCAACATACCTAATGATGAATAGAGTTATTATGCATGATTCTGGGGCAAATTAGGGTTCAAAAGTTAATATTTCATGATGGTATCATATGGCGGCCATCTTGGATTTGACCTGAAGATGACATTACATTGCAAAATAGAAAGCAGAAATTGATTCTGCACACCCCACAACCCCTATATAGAGGTATTACTCGTCATTCTTGGGCAAGGGGAACAAAAGTCAATTTTTCAAGATGACATATGGCGGCCATCTTGGATTTGACCTGAAGATGACCTTATATTGCAAAAATGATTACAGAAATCAGTTCTACACATCTCTAAACCCCTAAAACGAGTCATTACTCATCATTTTGTGGACAGGGGTTCAAAAGTTAGGTTTTCAAGATGGCATCTGGCGGCCATTTTGGATTTATGCAAATTAGCAAAATTGCCCAAACGGCAACTTTTGGCAACCAAGCTGAATTTGTTCTAGGACCCCATAGGAACACGAATCAAGAAAAAAACTTCATCGGAAAGAACATTTCTAGGTTGGTGTATTGAGCCTATGAGACTGTCAAATCGACTATAAGTGAGTAGATGTATGATAGGTAGAAATCTAAACATGCCTTCGTGCAACTTCTTTTCGACCATGCGCCATTCATGTAAAAGGGGAAAAGATGAATATTCAAGTTATGAACTTTGTTTTCCGAATACATAGCGGTAAAAGCCAGAAAACTGACTCATAATCGAAGTTTGCTCGTGCAAATAAAAATTTTGAAGCACCGCTTTCCATACATTGTTCTGACTCAGTTATGAGTGCGATATGAACGCTGAGAAGGGAGTTAAATGTGAAAGGGAATTATATATTTTCATTGACATGATTGATATACGTACATCAAATGAAGCAAATGTATTATTGCGATGGGGGGGGGGTTACACTGAATTACGGTTTCGTTTTTTTTTGTGCGACGCACCGTATATTTGGACGCAGTACTACATACCGGTGTTCTTTTTCACGAGGGAAGTCCATTTGTGACTGTGTAAACTAAAGATGTAGATGAAATGATCGTTAAAGCTACCACCCGACCACAGCAACATGTTCTTGCCATGGTCGAAATGTATGTGGGTTATGAAATTCGTGTAAGACATGGAAAGTCCGGCAAAATTGGAGAATTCGAGGTGCTGAATAGATGCTTCTGCGAAGAACTTAGTGGCCTTATCTACCATTACAATCAAATCTTTCCTATCTGGAAAAAATGCGGAAAGGGAAATATTGTTTTAAAAAATATACAAACAACAACAAAAACACCAAACAAACAGGGTACAAATCTGGTTGAGTGATCAAACATCGGTAGAACGTTCTCTATCAGTTTTTTTACCCATTTGGTATGAATACCTGTGTATTTTTAAAACGTTTTTCCTTGACTTTTATGAATTATTGACGAGTCAATTGAATAGTACGGGATCCCGTTGCAGAGAGCAGTGATCAATCATAACTCAATTAAATGTATATCAAACGCTACTTGACTTTCAATCATTGAAAATCCCATTACTCTATCAAAGCTCATTTAAATGCCATCATGTTTTCCCATTGAGTTCAGATATAGACATTTATTTGGTATTGAATAGTAGTGAATAGAGCCTTGTATTCATTGTTGGTTAGCACAACACCAATGAATGTCTGAAAATAATAAGGTAGGGCCTGTATATATGTATATATTGTGTGTGAGAGGGTGTGTGCGCGTGTGTATAATTTTGAGAGACACCGAGGGAAAACACTCACCACAATCACTCCCACTGTAACCGCGAGGGCATTGACAAGCATATCCCTTGAACTCATCTATACACGAAGCCTGGCCATAGCAAGGATTGCTTAAACATTGGTCTTTCACATCGGCTGTATTGGTTATATAAGGTGAATGATAGCGAGAACTTAAGCAATTACGAATAGTCGGCTCGAATGACACCGCGCCAGTTTATTTATATAGACATAACACAGTGGACATAAAACGTGCCGAATTAATTTGTTTTTCCAGTCGCAAAGTTCCAAGTGTCCATTGGCATCTAATCTAGAGGGAGGGGCATGGATCCCCCCCCAAAAAAAAAGACAATGAAAGAAAGGAAGAGACCAGGGGCTGAAATATTTTAATTAAATATTATTTAAAAATCGAGAGAAAAATTGTCGCAAAATTATTATTTTTTATTTAAAAAAGTGTTCGTTTTTTGCTCGTTCGCTCATTGCTTGTTCATTACTTTTAAAACAGATTGCTCCACAATCCATGGGTGGTCCATAAGTGACTCATTTTGCCATTGTAGGTATCCGTCGAGTGTCGAAAGTGCATGTATAGTAGCTTTTATAAAACGGGTTCAAGGATGTAGCCAACGAACGTAGAGGGCAGCAACACACAAGCGTGTTGCTCTAAGGAAGGTCAACTCGATACGCGCATGCAACTGAGCTGCGCGCATATTTTATTGTTCATGACAACGAAATCAAATGCCGATCAAATACAACAACAAATTAGTAGTGATCAAGAAACGAATATGAAAGAATATGACTACAACGATATCAAAGATAACATTAAAAAATATGTTGAAGGATATACATAAATATGAAAACATACTTTGATATTAAAAACTTTACAAATGCAAGTTTCAGGAAACTAAAATCATTACCAAATCGGTGATTGTTGTTATCAGCGATTTCACCAGACGGCTGAATTAGGTGATTTGCGCCGAGACGATTTTGTGACCACTCGCAAAGCATTTCGGGATTGAATATGTCCCCCTTATTTTCTCTGGGCTCTTCGCTGAACCCATCATCATTCTATGCTTAAGCTACATTATGCTCCGTCGTCTGCTTAGATTTCAACCCCCTAGTCTAGCACTGGTACTTGTTCTGCTAGGCGTCGATCAGTGACTCATTTATTTATTAGAGCAGGCAGCAATGCCAATGGGTATTAAATAAAATAATTCACGTATCTATCAGTAGTATGTTATCATTTCTTTTCACCATTTTCCCCAAAACTTATAAATTTAGAAATACATTCCAATCAGTAATAAGTGAATTCTACATCTAACCTAGATTTTGATCATGTTGATCGATAGACCAAAAGCTTCAGTCTCTGTATTTTGGTTGCTCTGCTGAACTGCGCTGGCTCACTCACCGATGGAGATTATAGTAAAATGTCAAATTGTTGAATAAATCCCCAGAAACGACGGTTATTCCTGTCTAGTTGATCGATAGACCCAAGTCTAAAGATCTAACTTTATTTGTCTAACTAGACAAATGCTCTGACCAGTCTCGATCTGTTTGTTGAAGATGTTGTTCCTAGTAGATCTAGAATATATATAGATCTAGCACGACTTGTTGGTATGAGATAGTCTATGCAACAATAAAAAATACTAAAATAATAATAAACTCAAAACAGATGAATTCCACATTGTCTTTATAGTATAGGACGCCTAAATCTACTACCATTTGAGGGTTGGTCCATGCAAGCTAAGTTTGGTTCAATTAAGGCCAGCCTGCATGGGCTAGCCGCTAGTTATGATTTTTTTAGTCCGTTAAATGCCTACAGGGTAAAGTCTAGATCTAGAAGATTTAATGGTTGACAAGTTACCATTAGGCCTTACCGTTAGGCATGAAATCTTTAAAATTCAGTTACAAAATGCATAAAAATAAAATCATGACGAGCTCAGTCACTTTGCTCTTTCACTTTCGAAATTTCTCCAAAAAAGTACGTGTTCTGCCAGCCAAGGCAAGTCCAGGCCATGCAGGCCCAGGAAAATTTACCAATTCTTGCAATATGGCAAACAAATTATGTAAAAGTCTTTGATTGCACAGAATCAATTGTCAAATTAAGATATGGATGCTGTCAATCAAATCTACTTTCTGCCCAAAATCATAAATTAAGATGGTGTAAAATATATCTAGCTCCCATTTCTTCTAGTCTAGGCCTAGTTATAACTAAGGTCTAACGCAAAACGATGATGGCACTCTGCAAACGATGTAACATTGCAATCAATTTCCCAGAATTGGCTGATTTTTCTTAGAAATTATTGAAGAAAACCAGGGAAAATGTGAATAGGTGGCCGTTTATTCAAGCTTTAATTTGGCTTTGGAAGTTTGGTTGCTCAATGATTATCGACCTTCGACGCGACGCCACGGCGCCTGGCTGTGCAGCTCAGTGCAGCGCAGCGCGCAGCCAATGCAATGCATCCGATGCATGAGGTTTTTTTTTCGCCGTCCATAGTCTCGGACTCGAAGTTGAAATTTAGACCCGGATTTCGGGGATTCGGCGCCTTGTATGAAGATTTATAGACTTAAAAGTAAAATGCAATTTAAAATTTGAAATCTGACCTTGAACAATCATCGTTGATAAACATCAGCCCTGAAGCAATTGCACTTCAAATCAGACCAGGCAAATTAGACGTCATTGTGTATGTTGCTAGAAGATCTAAGACGAGTCGACTGAAGCCCCAGCGCATCATCAACGTTACTAGTAGCTACGCGACCGGCCCAGACTCGGCGCACCCAGGCCAGAAAATTGACCTCGATTATTACGGTAGTTGTCTATGCATTTATTAGTGGTGCAGCGAAATTCAGCAGAGGAAAATAAGAGATTATTTAAGCTAAATAATTTCTTTAAAAATAAAAGTAATATTTGTAATATTTCTACCTAGAATAACCGACCTATTAATTGTTCATTGAAAATATGAAAAATTAACAAATGAAAAAAAAATCAACTCGACAAATTTCCGAAAAGTCCCCCTTATTTTTTAGAGTGGTCACAAAATTCGAGCGGAGTTGACCTTCCTTAGAGCAACACGCTTGTGTGTTGCTGCCCTCTACGTTCGTTGGATGTAGCCAATGTTGAGTGCGTATTCAAGTCACGTGTTCATGCTTTAATTATGAGCAACCTTCCAGTCGTGCATTTTTTGTGCAGCACTATGCAATTTTTGTGCAGCATAAACTGATACGCGTTCAGTAAAAGAGGCTGGCTAGGATTTTGATGCGCTTTCTTAGGCGCGCATATAGATACGCCTGTGATGTCATAATTGACAGTCTTGAGATCTCTTCGTCTGTGCGATCGTACACAAGTTGGAGGGATTTGAACAAGATTTCCATGAAAAATTCATTTTGCCGACCCGTTTTATAAAACAATTAATGCACATTTTAAGATTCGTGATGTTAGTGACGATGCGAGCAACTCTCGGGCATTCACAATATTATGCAAAAGCACTCGGCGCAAGCGCCTCTTGCTTTCGAATAATTGTAAATATCCTCGAGTGTGCTGCATCGTCACAACACACTCATAAATGTGCATTATTTGTACAATAATAAACCAAGTGTCAAGACTTTCTTACCTTCATAATTGCAGTTGAATATTTTAGTGTTCTCGACTGTGGAATCCGTCAGATAGATGTGATGTTTTGGGGGATTATTGTCAATTTTACCGTCGCTTGGACGATCAGCAAACCGACATAGAATCGTATCCAGGCAGTCATTTAATCCAAATACATCAATCGCTTACGAAACGGTACCGTGAACAAACAAAACATGTAAGAAGAATAATGTGGCAGAATTAACTTTCCCGACCTTAAAGAGAAATTCCAGTAGTTGCAGTAAACACTGATTTCATGAGAAAGTCTGTAAAAAAGGGCTTAATTGTCAGTATATCATCGAGGATCTAGATCTGGTACAGTTACATTAACTGAACTTTGTGAAATCTTGAAATCTACGCTGAAAAATGTTCACACCGAAGATCCCCGACACAGATAAGCGCACGTGGGACAATGTATAATTATTGTTAAGAGCGTCGGGCCCGACGCCCTAATCAAATCCTGTGCTTATTTTCTGATTTCTCAGCAATTACACAATTTCTTCCAGAATCCTTTGGCACATGCGTTTTATTTATACAAACAGACACTTTATTGGTGGTCATTTCATTGGATTCTGTACAAACTCATTTTGATATCGTTACCAAAACTAGCATTTACCTTTAATCTCAAACAGGATTATTATTATGTGTGCCGACTGAAATGGAAATTAGACGATTAGCCCAACTGGGCATTAGACCACTGCGATTAGACCAAGTTGTTATTAGATCCTTTAGCTATTAGACCAAGTGGTCATTGACCAAATGGATATTAGACCAAGTGGTCATTAGACCACTTGGCTATTAGACCAAGTGGGAATTAGACGAATTGGATATTAGACCAAGTGAGAATTAGCCCAACTGCTTATTATCCCAAATGGAAATTAGACGAATAGGATATTAGACCAAGTGGGAATAAGACGAATTGGCTATTAGCCGAACTGGTTTTAGACAAATGAGTTTGATGAAGTGATAAGTAGACCAAGTGGTATTAGACAATCCGATAATTCACCTCATGGTCGACCCAACAATTACTGGTTTACACAAAGGTACAAAAATATCAGCGGTTGCGATTACATGGTGTTTTCGCCCGACAAAACCTCGTGTGTAAGGCTTACTTGCGTCATATAGATTTTCGCCGGACTAGATCTTTGGCTAGACAGATAATTTTATCACATAAACCTTGTTTTAAAAATGTACTTGAATCCTCGCAATATTTACTCGGAAGCCGCAGGGATTTAATTTCGGGTAAAACGGGAAACCAAAGCTTAGATCGTAGGATTGTTTTTTATGCAACGATTATTTCATGTTACCGACTGAATTTTAAGCCCTCTAAAGCTTTCGCCGTACAATGGCTTACAATTCATTCGGTATCAGCAAAATATTTTGATGTACAATCTAAATTCATTCATTACAATCAACACCGATGAAATTAATGACGTTGCAATTATGGTTACAAATTTACTACGGCAACACGGTTCGTTGGTCAATCAAAACCAAAATGTTCGTGGTATGGCAGTTGCCGTTGTCACCATGTATCCAGGAACCTTAACGAAGTTGGTACAAGAAGCAAAAAAAAATGGTTATCTTACCTTGCACCCCAAGAAGAATCAAGATGTAACACCGCATCGTGGCAGGCTGGTTAAAAAAACCAAGAGTAATAATAAGGAAGTTGGCAGTGGTAACAAACAATCGCATTGTTTCTATTGAGTTCAGACAAGTTACCGAGCATTTTGTCTTTACGATGGATCGAGAGGACAATGGTCATGTCACATCTATTTAAGAACCAATTGGGTCAACAGAGGAATCTGTTTGCACCAGAGTTGGAAAAATATTTGAATCCCAGCATATTTCTAGTAATATTTACAGATTTCTCCATGGTCTCTCGAGTAATTTCAGGAGTTATTATCTTCTTGATGATATCTAAAGATGCTTTTTGTCTGATTTGGTGACCTGAGAAATAATACAGTGTCTAATATAATTCCCTACGACATATCTAAAGTAAGAAATTCGAGACTTTAAGTAATCTTCAGCTTACATGTAGATATCATGAGCACACGGAGAGATAATGAGAATTTTTATTAATATACTATGTAAACGACTGGTTACACTTCGTAATTCCGAAGGTTCTTTTTTCCGAAGGTTCGTAATTCCAGAACACGTAAATTGCCTACACCTCAATGTTCGTTAATCCGAACATTTGTGGCGCTATTCCGAAGGTTCGATAATCCGAAAAAGAAATAAGGTTCGATGTTCCGAAGGTTCGTTAATCCGAAAACGAAATAAGGTTCGTTGTTTCCAATGTTCGTTAATCCGAAAACGAAATAAGGTTCGTTAATAATTGCGTTTTCGGATTAACGAACCTTCGGAATTATGAACCTCATTTCTCTTTCGGACTAACGAACCTTCGGAATTACGACCCTTCGGAATAACGAACCTCCGGGATATCCGAACCTTTGGAATAACGAAGCTTCGGAATTACGAATGTAGGCGGAAACGACTATAGCCTTAACCCGCAATTCTGACGAAACATTGTTCATTGAAACCGATTCAAAATTTTCCTCGTTTATTTTTGCATGGGTTTCAAGTACCCCCTTTTTCCAACAAGGTTGAATTGTCCTTAGGGATTCAATCATCATGTTCTGCTTCCACAAAATAAATTTCAACGCAGATTCAGGAAGGTTTCTGAAGGATGTGAATTTTCCCGAATATGTAACATGTACATATATAAAACAAAAAAGAAAAAAAAAAGATGTTATAACTCCCAGACGTTTGATCTGCAGAAGAAGTGACAGTAAATGAATAAACAAATGAATAAATAAATAAATAAGATAATAAATGAATACATACGTAAATGAATAAATAAACAAATATATAAATAAATTCATGAATGAGGGGATGAATAGATATCAAAATAAATGGGATCATCATATATAATTGAACTCATTAGTGGGTTTGGGGTTTTTATTTTTTTTCTCTCTTGCAATATTACAAGTTATGCCGGCACATTCCGCTCCCATTTCAGCACGTGCCAAAAATTTTAACTAATATTTGACATCAAACTCTGTCTAAACCATATATAAATTACTTGACACTCGAAACAAAAAAGAAAATCTCACAGATAATCAATCGACGCCAAGTATAAACTTCATGATCAAAGTGACCCAAGTTTGATAGGATCATGATGATAAACACAATAACTGTTCTTGGGCAAGTGTAAAAAAAACACAACATTTACTTTATCTACATATTTACTTCAGAAGGATTTACATTTCCAGGAACGTTTCTAAATGGTCACGAGTCAATGAACAGCACCTATATCTTAGACGAAAACGTTCATGAAGGTGGTGATGACGACCAAGAATTTGGAGACGATGATTACCAATGACGATTACGCTATCGCTTGACGCTTTCAAGCTAAGACTGCTCGAAACGCTGGTATATTTCACGAGATGACGTTGACACTGTTCTATGGGAAACTGTTAAGAACTGGAATAACAGTTGTTATGAGATTTCAAGCAGGAGTTTTAACGATGAGAACTTGGTGAAATTGGGTCGTAATTTTTAATCATTGAAAGCCGTGATCATGGAATAAATGAAAGTGGCATATCAAAGTCAATCACCGGTAGTCTCAGATGGGTTCCACTAAATAATGACAAGAAAGTCAGAACTAATTCACGCACTCGCAAATTTCAGTATACAAAACAATGCTAAGCAGGATTTCAGGATACAATGCAAATAATCCACGCAGACTTTACTGCGTTCTCTTACTTTACAATCAATGCAATGCATTGAGATAAAGGGAACAAAAATATATACAAATAAAAAAACGGATCCCTTGAAGATGAATTTAATGTTCAAGGCGTCAGAATCTCAAAATCATTAAACCACGCCATTGACAAAAAAAAATAGTTCGTGATGCACTTAAATATCATGACGCTGACACGGACTAGATTTTACCTTTGAAACGTTAACATGGTGAATATTCCCTTTAACATTGGAATACGCGGCTTTGTATAACAATAAAATCTCTTTATTATTATTTTTGCAAACCCCTGAAATTATGTTGAATTCATCAGGTGTTCATTATTACAATGTATATTCATGCATTTTCTAACACATTTGTTTATCTGCTTATATTCCTTGCATTGTATATTTTGTTTTGTATCATTTTGTATTTCTTGTTTTGAACAAAATGTTGGCAATTGCCAGTGACGTTCTGTAATAAATTAAATTCGATTCACTTCAATGGTGTTGACAAATATTTTAGTTTGTTAGTGTTTTCTTTTTCTTCATAATTAATACTGAAATTTATTTTGTCTCGGACCACAATCAAGATGTAAACGGACATTTAAAAGTTATATATGTTTATTTGTCTTGTTGATTAAAATAAGCATTTTCAAACATGGCATGTGTTACAAAATTTTAGGATACCATCTCATTTTGTAAATTTATGAAATAAATTATCAGATTTGAAAAATGGGATATATTGCATAGGATTGCTTCAATCATATATAAAATTAAGTGGCGGATAATTCGCAAAAAATCCCTTTGTTTTTATGAGATATCAATGTGAGATAATTATGTATATGGAACACAAAGCGCGCTACGCGCATCAATTCATTGATGCCATCACTCATTATATATCACTCAGCGTATGTTTTTATCATATATATATATATATATATATATATATATATATATATATACATATATATATATATATATATATATATATATATATATATTAATGTGAGTGAAGCTATATATATATTACTATATTTGCAATTTTGTTGTCAATTTGTCCATATAAAATACGGTTTTGCGTCAAACAATATTTTAGAGCGGCTCTTGATTTGAAATTCTACATTATTTTGAGAAATAAGGGAAGTTTAGGGTTTCTTCAATGCACTGAGAATAACGGTTCCTTAATATATTTTCTTATCTAGAAAAATGAAAACAAGTGGAGCGTTATGAATGGCGGATGACCTAAATAGAAGAGTGTGATCTGGGTTCCATCTTATAAAGAGTTACGATTGCTCCGATCAACCACAACTATGGAAAGCCAGCAAAGTCAACATCTTAAATGCTTGTTTGTTCTAAATATTTTCTGCAAGCAAGTATAATCACATACAGTTGTCTTTTTTTTATTACAAAGGACATCATGCAAATTTCCTGGGAGAAAAAATATGACATTGTTGGATTTCCATATCGTTTACGATGATAAGATCAATCGTACTCTCTGTAAGACGAGGCACTGGGAGGTTTTTGATTATTATGAACAATTTAGCGTTTTCGACATGTTTTATATGGGATACGTGCTTTAGGTAGTCTTCTCTCCTTTTTTTCACGATTTGGGTTGAACCTTATAAAATTTTACAGCAGGCTTTATAGTTCAATATCTCTTTGAGATCAGTCGTAAATTAAAGGTGATAAAACTTCCATTACAAAACTCACAATGACTGGAGAAGCAATGCCTTATAATTTCGAAGGGTCACAGTATAATTTCACCCCATTCATCTAAGTTTTAAAATATATTTTTTTTAAACCCCAAAGCCTACAAACTGAAACTTCTTTTAGATTCTAATCAATTCTTTCAACAAAAGAACGAAGCAGAATGCTAAAAAAATAATGATAAGTCAAGAAATCTTAAGCATAATTAACACGTGCTCTTAAACAAAAAATCAAACCAAACTTAAAGCAACCTTCCACATAGTCCAGGATAGGCCCCATAGAAACTTGACCAAACCTTGTTTGTTTTATATATATAATATTTTGTGATGGTTTCTTGTCAATTCCAGGGTGTTGATTACGAATCTGGATGATGTCACTCGTGTAACCTTGAGCATTTTCCGCACATTGGCAACATCCAATATGGCCTTCAATATATGAAAATACCCATGAAAATCCTTAAATTTTCAGCACATAAGGCTGTCCCCCATTGTATCCAATAAATTGAAATGTGCAGCTAAACATTTTATTCCTGCAATAAAGAGTAGAATGGTGATAACAGTGAGAAAAGAACATGTATACATAAACACACACACATACATATTCATAAATCCCATTTTATTGATAAAAAGTAAACAGTTATAACAAGAGATATAATTATGCAAATATAAGTGTATGAAAAAATAAAGTTTAAATTCATATAGGTAGGCCTATATACTATTCTCTTTCTTCTGCATTTCTATATTTGTTTTATCATTATGTTAATTGTTTGGCTCTTAAATATAATATTTAGGTAAATTTTTCTATGTATTTTATCGTTCTTTGGTATTTCTTTATGTTCCTGTATTTTCTACCATTTGCTTTGGATGCGTTTGATATGAGATCTTTAAAAAAAAAACTAATATCAATGGCAGACAAATATTGAAACATTATTTTGATAAACTTCTTTTGCCACAACTGTTAATTGTACTCAGGAGAAAATACGCACACATGCTCCCACACCCACACCTGTATATATAAGGTAATATACTTGCAAAGTATAGTAGACATGCGCAATATACAAACACTCTGATGCCAATCCTATAATCATGTTTATTACCAAATTAAAATAATTCAAAATACTGCAGCTAGATTGGTAAACCCCACAAAGAAATTTTAACATATTACCCCTATTCTCTACTCCCTCCATTGGCTTCGGTTCATAATACAATTATTTTCAAGCTCCTTCTCCTTGTCTATAAAATCATCCATGGTCTCGCCCCATCCTACCTTCAAAATCTTATCTCGCTCTGTCCCTCATCCTCTGCAACTCAACGTCTCCGATATTCTTCTACTGCTCACCTTCTACTATCTCTAGGACCCCGCACTTTTACCCGTTATGGAGATCGTGCTTTTTCTGCTCTTGCCCCTAAACTCTGGAACAATCTCCCCACCTCCGTCCGTAATGCATCCACTGTCGAATCTTTCAAAACACTCCTCAAATCTTACCTTATTAAGCAGTACTCTTAATTCCATTTCCTGTTTTCTCTCACTGTATTTTGCTACTTCTTGAAACAATTGTATTAAGCGCTATATAAATGTTAATCATTATTATTAATGAACCCATACGAAAAGAAGAGTTTAGAAGTTGGAAAATGAGATGATGATGAAATGAGATAAAAATGAGAAATTAGATGGTTTATAAGCGAGTTCAGTTCTGAGATTTTTTTTTCAAAATTGGGACTATTTGACAAGCATAATGGAGAAACACACAGGACATTTCTTTTTCAGCAGACTGTTTTCACTTTATTTTGCTGAAGAAAAACACACTTAATATACAGTATATACATGTATGTGTGATCAGATTATGTTGGTCGGGAACATACTCTACTCCAAAGGATATTAAATGCAAATGATTGATTATTAGGAGTTGAGAATTACTGTAGTGTCATGAATCAAATTTAATAATTCATTATATATAATTGTAAATATGAAAAAAGTGATTGATATCAAAATTCAAGATACCATTTATAATAAAAAAATCTAGCAAATAAAGGGGAAGTTCACCCTGAAGAAAACTTTGTTGTAAAAATAGCAGAAAAAAATAGTTTAAAAATATTGGTGAAAGTTTGAGGAAAATCTGTTAAAGAGTAAGAAAGTTATCAGAGTTCATAATTTGGGATTTGTGACGTCATAAATGAGCAGCTGCCCCATGTGTTATGTAATATAAAATGAATGAATTTCAAATTTTGTATGGTTCCTGATGACTTAATTTTCTTTTCTTTTCATGATCGGGTGTGAAATGATTTGTCTATTGATATACAAAAGTTACAGTAAAAACCATTTTCAATTTTATGAGAAAATGACATTTCATTGATTTTTTACCATTCGCTATGTAGGAATGCTGCTCGCCTATGACGTCACAAATCAAATAATTGAAATTCTAATAACTTTTTAATTATTTGATGAATTTTTCTCAAACCTTTGGAAATATTTTTTATTATTTTTTCTCCTATTTTTACAATAAACTTTTTGTCAGGGTGACACTCGCTTGAATACAGATACATGTAGGTTCCAAAAATTCGTTGAATCTCCACCAGTGTGCTTTTAAATGGGTAGGCACTCCCTGCAGGAATTTACATTTGTATGCAGATGTGGGTGTGGGAGTGGGTGCATCTGCTTATGCCCATGGATATATACGAAAAAAGACTGTAAAATTGATTACATAATTAAATCATTGAAGCTGATTATTTTCTGCCAGTGATAATCAATACCTTGACAGATCCCATAACAAACATTTACAAAAAAAAACGTACAAGATAAAAATAGGATATCTTGAGGATCTTCTGTTCTTCCCCCACCCCCTGCCTTTATTTCACTTCTTTTCCCGTCTCCTTTCATTCGCTCTACCTGTGCGTATTTTTGTTCTTTTACTCGTTTTGTTCTTTGTTTTGTTGTTGTTGTTGTCTTTCTTCTTTGATTTGTCTGTTCTTGAAATATTTCGTCTGTCTTGTTTTGGTATTACTTTTTGTCATGTCTTGTTCTTATACCTATCTGTCACGTCCTGTTTTCGTAACGTTTTGTCTTGTGGGTCCTTTTCACTTTTCTTCATATCTTGTAATATAATCCAGCCTTGTTTATTTTTTACTTGGGAAAATATGTAAAAAATATACATATTTAACAAGGATTTACATATAATTTTTACAAGAAAGATCTATGCATAAATTTGCATAATCAATTAGCCACAAGCAAAATTCACAAATTTTCCAGAAAGGTACACGTATGTATGCAGGATTTTGCAGTATTTATGTCTGTAAAGCAAATATAATTGAATAATATTCAGAATTGTCAACATGAGAAATTAGCTTGGGAACCGATCTTATCAGATTCAGCATATTTATATTGTGTGAAATAGTCCGGTTCCCAGCTTTTACCCCAAAATGCTTCTTAAAGTTTATATAGGCCTCTTTTCCAGAATGGGTCTAGCCTAGTATGAAAAGTCATTAAACAAGCTCAAATAAACCTGTTCATGGCTTTGTCATACCATGTATTGTTGTACATTTTTATGAATAATGATACCCTTTTGCCCTACCTTTTTCAAATTTAAGTATTTATATTTTCTTTTTCAAAGTCATTAATTTATTGTTCTCGCTGTGTACTTCTATGCTACATTCATGCCAAAAAATCATGGATGTACGCAGCAGGCAGTCATAGTCATAAATTTATAAAAGATTTCTTTATCAGTAAAAAAATCACAAAATCCTTGCAAATTGCACACATATTTCTCATAGGCGGCGGAAGCGGGGGTACGATCCCCCCTAAAATTTAGGTTGATGACCTTTTTTTTCTTGTCAAATTTTTGTTCCATGTTTCCAGCACAAAATTTGAGGTAGACCTCCCCTAATTTTTTGGCTTTTGCCGCCAATGATATATCTCCATTTAACTTTTAAAGGTCAAGTCCACCCCAGGAAAATGCCGACTTCCATAAAAAGAGAAAAAAATCAAACTAGCATAGTGCTGAAATTTTATAATTTTAAACTCTGATTCGGCTTAGTACGAGGACCCCCCCCCCCCCCCTTTTTTTTTTTTCTCAGAACTTTTATTGATTCATCATTAAAAAAAGTAATACAATTCTGCTTTGTGGTTTATCATAATTTTCATTTTGATAAATTTACACAATCAGCTATGAATAACCATATAAATCGTTTCTTAAAATGACCGGGTCCCCACTGTAAAAAAAAATGTTGTAGTAGCTTTGCAGTTCAACCGTAACTTTAACATTTATTATTTGAGCGCCATTAGCATGGTAGTTATCAATGGGTGGCAAATTAATTTCAGGTGAATGTCTCCTAGTTCTTTTATGTTGCAGGTCATTGGCATTTCAGTTTCCATCAATCATTTCCCTCAAGCATAAACTATAATTTTAAGAATTTAGAATCAATACAAATATTTTCAGAATCAACATGAAAAAATGTCATCCATAAAATCGTAAGGAAACAAGCTTAAGCTTATTTATGACTACGTGTGCGCGTTTTTTCAAAATGAAATTCGTGATAAGAAAATAAATTAAGAGTAAGACGCTTATTCCTGGCTCCAGATGAAAGCTTGATCGTGTAGTTAAAAGGAGGAACAGAATCTGTTGCTAACTCTTGCAAGACTGGTTTTGATAACGTACTTCCTTTCGTCTTCTATTACAATGAGTAGACGACCAATTATTTACCAAATTTTGGTTCTTTCTTCCATGGCATACTTAGTCACTTCTCAGGGTGAGTCCACTTCTGTCGATAACCTATTTTCTTCTCCTTGTTTGTGTAAATATTTAACCCCAAAGAGTAGCAAAGTTTTAACACTTCATGTTCTGATTACACCTCCCTTGCGTAACAATCATAGCAGCACATGATAGCTCCTATATCACCCCTGCTAAGCTAGTCAAACTTTTCCAGGGCTCGCAGCTTTTTGAGCAATTTACTTCTTGCCGTATCCAGTTACTGTACCAGGATTGAGTGCAGCACAATGTGAGTAAATTTCTTGCTGAATGAGAAAAACGCCATGAAATCGAACCCAAGTCCCTCAGATTGAAAGACCAGGGTCTTCACCATTAGACCATAACGTTCCCAAAAGTTCACAAACACCCATGGAATTCATTGAAATTTATTCGCTTGCCAAACATCGTAAAAATTACGATCTTCAGAATCTTCAGAAATATAAATACTACCATGACAAATTTGGTATCAAATGAAAGAGCATATTAAGCTCCTTCATATGATTAGGATTTAGGATGCCTTTGGATTAAAGTATACTTCAGGTGGAATTTTCTTTTAAGAAAAAGAGTAATATTTGTGCCAAATGTATTCTATTGTTTCTTATTATATTTTCATACATCGTTTGATAAAAATAAATGAATGTCAAATCTATGATTTGTATTACATTTGCTATCATGATATGTCACCACTGAACAAAAAAGTGTAATCTGAAATGTTTGTGTTAAGAAGTAAATAGCACAAATATGAAAATGTTTTTGGCAAGGTTTAATTTATAATTTGCCTAAAATTTGAAGATTTTTGAGGAAAAAGATGACACCTTAATATTTTTAGCACCTAATTACAAAGCGATGTGATGAAGGGGCATGATATACTCATTTGTTTGAAATCAAATTCGTCATGATAGCACAAATATTTTATAAGATACAGTAAATTTTATGTTGATTAGCAAGTGTCAAATTTTCTTTGAATTTCCAGGGTGTATTTAAATTTCTGGCCTCAACTGTATGTTTATATATATATATATATATATATATATATATATATATATATATATATATATATATATATATATATATCAACTGTATGTTTATATATATATATATATATATATATATGTATATATATATATATATATATATATATATATATATATATATATATATATATATATATATATATATATATATATATCTATATATATGCATCGATGTTCCCTTTGTTATATTTGATTTCAAAGTTTTCTGTAAACATAACGCCTTAACTGATTACACTTTATTATGATTTCGAACGAAGTGTTGCAGGTATTTAGATTGGGTATCATTTAGTTTGTACATTTTTTTCGCACGACCTCAATGCAAATCATAATCTGTGTTTTTTTTTTCTGAAAGTAAAATATACTCTTGACCTCCTGTTAAAAATTTATGATGGGAAATGTCAAAACGTCAACGAACTTTATGTAAATGACAAGTTACACTGAAAGTGTTAAGAAAGCCCCTTTTACGTGTTTTTGTGCATGTGTGTACTTTCTTTTAATTCATATTATGATAAGTTCATCTTAAGAAATCCTTATCCAAAATATATAAAGGGTCAAGACAACGTCATGGAAAGGAGGTCAACAAACTAAAAGCGGTTAGAATCTTAGAAGTTGGTTCTTTATTTTGAAAAATCTCTATCGAAGAAGACATCATCCATTCGATAAAAATGGGTCAAATGTGCTCACTTAATTATGAACAAAATTTGTAAACAGAGATAGACGTCGAATTCGGCGTCGTATTATAGTATTGCAGGAATACCTCGAAACGACTTGACAAACCCTAATGCCCCAAAAATCGTATCATCTTCATGATGTTATAAGTGCAACCTGCTCTTTCCGAGTTTCTTGATTTAAGAATTCGATTCAAGATCAATTCATTTTCAATTTAATAGTCTTTGACATGTAAAGAGACATTTAATCCATTTACTTTGTACAGAATATTTTTATCAACAGAAATTTGTTGTAATGTATTGCGGAATATGTGTAGTACTATGTTAACAGACATCGATTGATCAGTGCTCCCAGCTCCTTAGAAAGATGCCTAACATCTTATTTGGATTAACTTACGAATAAGATTATGACTCTTACCTCAACGAACATTGGTTTCTTTATATACTGCCCTAATTGTGCCACATTTAATGTATTGCAATATTGCTTGGGGACATACATAAACTACAAGTTCTTCAAAAGAAAGCAATAAGATATGTCACAAATTCAAATTATCTGGCTCCAAGTTCCCCACTTTTTTGCAGTTGAATATGTGTTCACTTAATGAAATGGTCTCGCTGAATTGTGTTATGTTCATGTATAAATACCAATCCCTGCATTCTTATTTCTAGCAAGAAACTTTTGTGGTTAATTCTAAGATTCATAATTATAACACACGTCAGAGACATCTTATTCACCAATCTCTGCTAGAATTAATGCTACGTTGAAATCACTCAGAACAAATTTTGTTAAAGAATGGAATATGTGTCCTGCTGATATAAGAAATAGCAGTACCCTGTCTCGGTTTAAGAAATTATGTCGTAAATATCTACTTCATAAATTTAAGACTAGTTGTTATTTGCACCCGGGGGGGACATGTTTTGAGTGTGAATGTGTGTGTTTGTCTGTGTGAGTGTGCGAATGCTTGCGTGTGGGTTATGTTCCTGCTGTGATCTACCTTTGTAATTTTTAGTATTTTTTTCTCATAGTTGTTTTATGTTTAAGTAAAATATCATATACAGGGGCCCCTGATTACAGGCTGTGCTTCTTTGGGGCCCCAAACCTGTCATTTTCAACAGTTCTTTGTATTGTAACCATTTTATTTTGGTTGTACTTTTGTCATGTTTGTACTTTTCTGTACTTTGTACTTTTTGACTGGTTTGAATAAATTCAATTCAATTCAAAGGTTAGGATTGAGGGTGATAATTATGATAAGTTGAACTCCAATTGCTCCGGAATTAATTATAATGTGTGACGGTTATACTATTTCTGACAAAGAGGCAATCGCGCTCATTATATTCAGTCATGGGTGGGTGTCTATCATGCTGATGTGATTTATTCTGACAATTACTCGATCTCTAAAACAAGAAGAACTACTCATTTCTGATGTACTGCCATTAACACGGCTTGCAGGCTTATTCTCTTCTTGGGACTATTTTATCGAGTGTGTCTTTTTTCCAGAGCATACAATGTGAAACTGATTTTTTTACCAGTTCTCACGATAGTGTTCATAAATTCAGATTTTGTTTGTATTTTTTTGTCGGCTTGTCTTTTCCTACTTGCTGAACTACCTGGATATTACTAGAAAGAATACTCACATAAATTATGTCATTAAAGTGATTAAAGTAAACCATGACCATACGGCAGCAGCGGGGGGGGGGGGGGCTTCCCTCAGGATTGTGAAGACTTGCATTTTACTGAAAAATAGATATAATTGACAAAAAAATGTACGAATCCTTATAAATTTTACTTTACAAATTGCAAAAGGGCCCCAATGATAAGCTCAAAGCAACACATGCACCAGAATTGTATAGTTGACTTCAGAGATCGAGTAATGGTCAGAATATATCACATCAGCATAATGGACCCCCATGACTACAATGAGCATGCCTGCATGATGTTGCCTCTTTGACAGAAATAACATAGCCGTTACCTACACGTTAGAATTATAATTGAGGAGCAATTGAAGCCCAACTTATCATCCTAAATCCTTACCTCATTATCTTATTCGCAAGTTTATCCAATTGAAATGTTAGGCATCTTTGTTAGGAGCTGGAGCACTGATCAATCGATGGGTTTATATATGTTAACATAGTATTGTACTTATTCCCAAATACATTACAATAATTTCTGCTAATTAAAATATTCTGTACAAAGCAAATGAAGGAAATTAGTCGAGTCAATATTGGATTTTACCCACCACTAATTGCACACTGAATATTCCACTGCAATGCTTTCCAGGAAGGTCCCTTAAACAACACCCCAAAAATTCAACCAGCTGAATTTGCATAAAAAGTTAGAAAAGTAGGGAAAATGGTCGAAAGATTAGAAATTGAGAGTTCAAAACAATTTGATTTGAGCGAAAATTCATGATAAATAACTATATTAAATGTTTTTAATCAAAAGTGCCAATAAATCTACCCTATTTGCATAATATGCAAATACGAATCCTTGTATGGAAAAATGTCAAGACATTGTGATTTTCTCAAATTTAATGCTTGAAAACATTTGATTAATTTTGAAAGGGTTGTCAGCTCTAACAAACTACTCACCAATTTCAAATACTGTGCTTTGTTCTTGCCAATCCCATCATCTTGTCAGACTAAAAACATGGCTTTAGGACACGAAGAACACATTTCCAGTACTTTCCCTTAAATACAAATTATATTAGTATAAATATGCATGCTTAGTGGTAACAGCATATCGATTTGAGGAACAGACAGTGTGAGAAAATCGAAATTTCTTGACATTTTCCATGTATGGATACTTATTTGCATGAGGAAGATCTGCTAGCATTTTGAAATAAAAACTTGTACTTATTTATTCATCATGAAATTTTGTTCATATTACTTGCTTTTGCCATTTAATTCATAATCTTGGGATTATTTTCCTAATTTTCTATTTTTATGGCTAATTTGCATAATATGCAAATTGATTTTCAGGGATTGGGATGGATTCTAATGCTTAATGATAGTAGTAGCATATAAATGTCAACATAAATTAAATATTTTTAAGCAGTCTCTATGAGAGCAATCACAATATCTTGACATTTTGTCCATACAAGGAGGCTTATTTGCATAATATGCAAATGAGATAGATTTGTTGGCGCTTTTGAATAAAAACATTGAATACAGTTAATTGTCATTAATTTTCAAATTGTTTTGGACACTTAGGCTCGAATTCACAAACGTCAACTAAAGTTATTTGTAATTTTTTTACTATTTTCCCTTATTTTTCTAACTTTTTATGCCTAATACGCATATTATGCAAATTCCAGAAATTTCCACTGCTTAAATTTTTGGGACTTTTAGAATGTTGTTACGGGGACCTTCCTGGAAAACATTGCAGTGGAATATCAAGTGCTGTATATTTCGCTAGATTGACTGGACTATAACACGAAATGGAAAGTATGCGAACTCTTTGGACGCCATATGTAGACGTGTTTTTGGTAATCTCCGCCGCCGTACCACTTTAAACTCCTACAATCAACTCAAACATATATATTTTCTTTCTTCTGTGATTTTCGAAATTGTCAAGTGAAAGTTTTGTGAAGCTATTTCTCAATAAACCATATGTCTACATGGTCTGGAAAATCAATAATTTTGCTACTTTTCTCGACACTCCATTCAGCACCATGTGGCAGACTACACGTTCTAGCGCATGCGCCTCGGACAAGGTCGCTCAAAGCCGAGCCTACAACCACGCCCATCAATATCGCTGAATTCAAGGCGGGCAAAATAAAACCGCTGTGACGGGTACGAGTGAACGGACCCGCCATCTGGAGACCGTCCAACTTTCCAAACTCATGGGGACCACAAAGCCGACATGATAGCTGTCGAAAAGAATCTGATTCTTCTCGAGTTCTTTTAGTCCAGGATAGAAGAGGCATAGCCTTTATATACATGTATATATATATATATATATACATGTATATACATATATATATATATATATATATATATATATATATATATATATATATATATACAGGGGCGGATCCAGCCTTCGCCAATAGGGGGGGGGGGCGGATTTTTTTTTCAGCCATATTTTCCCCGATCGGCCACTCGAATATGATATTTGCCGGGATTTTTGGTTTCTTTAAATGGGTAGTCCTAACAGTCACTTCTTAGCTTTATTCTTATGAATAAACATATATAATACCATAATCCTTATTTATATAATGCGAGCGCGAAGCGCGAGCCATTTTTTTTTTGGGGGGGGAATCTTATGTACTTTTTCCTAAAGTTTTGAACATTCTGGGCAATGTTTGTTATCCTGTGTATGCAAGAGAATAATTATTACGAACGTGAAGCGCGAGCAGAATTTTTGACATTTTTACCTAAGGAATGGAATTCTTAGCACTTTTTTGTAACTTAACAGAATAGGTATATAATTAAACGACTGGTGCGAGCGCGAAGCGTGAGCAAAAAAATTCGAGATTTAGACCTACTTAACGAGACACTCTATTCAAGTTTTGTAAATCATGAAAAGGATGAGGAAGTGGGGATCTTCCTTCCATTATTAATGCGAGCGCAGAGCGCGAGCGGAAAATTTTTATATACGTTTTGAGCTGATCGAAAACGTACCTGTCATGGACTGCTTGAACTTAGCCATGAAAGACGTTACATATTTCAACATTCAAATATTGCGAGCGCGAAGCGCGAGCTGAAATTTTTTGACATTTTAACCTGAATAATGGAAATTTTAAGCACTTTTTGTAATCGTGGAAAGGATTAGACAAAAACTTAACATTACTGATGCAAGAGCGAAGCGCGAGCGGAAAAATTCTGGACACTCTATTCATGTTTTGTAAATCATGAAAAGGTTAATTTATTGGAAATTTTCATACATTAATAATGCGAGCAAAAAGCGCGAGCAGACAATTTTTTTATATTGTGATCTAAAACTGGATAATTATTTAAATGGAGAACAAGCTGCGTATCTGAATAAACGTGTGCTTCAGATTTCGACCTAGACTTTGGGTATTCTAAATACCTTTTTTATCATGAAAATCAATAAAGCGAGCGCAAAGCGCGAGCTAAAAATATATGATATTCCGATCTGAAAAGGGGTCACTTTAAGCTCTGTATTGCGAGCACTTTGTGGAAAAATTGTGAGGTGAAAAGGATCGCAGTTAAAACAGAGCTGATATTTTTCATTATTGTTGCTTTGAGTTTATGACATAGGACGGGGATATTCTATAAGGACATTATGTCATCATAAGAAAATGAGGAATATCTTCCTATTTCTCTTCCTAAGCATGACAGCGCGAAATCTATCAGTATTATGGCCTGAAAACTGGACATTTAAAGCAATTTTGTAATATGCATAAGATTCATGAGTTTAATATCTATCAATGCGAGCGCAAATCGCGAGCAGAAATTTATGATTAATTGTCATCAAATGGTGATTTTAAGTAGTTTGTTTTAGAATTAATATTGAGATATACATAATTCACTAATCAAAATGCAAGTGTGCAGCGCTAGCTGATACGTTTTGAAAATCTGACCTAAATAGGGATATTTTGAGAACTTTATGAAATACAGGAAAATGATAGGTACCTGACAAATCAAATTTTGCGAGCGCGCAGCGCAAGCAGAAATTGTTAATATTCAGACCATAAAACAGAAATTTTTACACTTTTAAAAAATCCATTTGTAAATAAAACAGAATAGCGAAAGTTCAATTTCCCAGCTGAAATATGTTTTGTACATTGACTTCAAAATTCGACATTTTAAGGTCCATATTGAGCAAGATATCACCTAAAAGGCAATGCGAGCGCGAAGCGCAAGCGAAAAATTTATATCCCAACATGAAAGATTTTTTTAAAAATTATTTTCAGTCTTCCCCTCATCGTATTTTATTCACTCATCTTCCTCCTCTTATGCTTGTCTTCCTTCTTTTCTCCTCTCTTTTCCCTTCTTTTTCTTTTTTCCTTTCTTTTCCCCTTTTTTCTTTTTTTGCTCCGCCAATAGGGGGGCCCGGCCCCCCCCTGGATCTGCCTATGTATATATATATACATTTACACAACATTTGAAATTAAAGAGTTTCCAAAGCTGTTGTGCATGTATAGCTTCACACACATTTGTATACTTTCTTCCATACGTGTACTGTATCAAAACACTAGCTTTGATCCAGCTGAGGCATGGCGGCTTGTCATTGTTCAAAACCAAACTTCACCAGACAAAGGAAATTATAATTGGTATGGTGTCGAAAATCTGTCTATCTGACGGTCAATTGGATCAGGGTCGCCCTAGCCACTAACCTGTCTCTGTGGTCTAGTGGTTAAGGCAACGGCGTTCAAACCTGGGGGCCCGGGTTCGATTCCCGGCAGAGACATTTTTTCAGCATCACCAATTTTTCCAAAAGGGTAGATAGCTCTGGGGAACCTTGATTCAAGCTACGTCTACCATTGTTCTCTTCATCCATTTCTTTAAGGCATGGATGGTCACACTGCCCGAGCGTTGTTGGAGCGGTGGAGCGGCCGAATTTCGCTCACAAAATTGGGGAAAAATCAAAAACATAAATCGAAATAAAAAATGGTGAACGGTAGCGAGCGGTGATGATTTTTTTTCTCTCCGCTCCACGACCGCTCCAACAACGCTCGGGCGGTGTGACCATGGCTGTACACAATATTTAAAATAAAAGAGTTGCCAAAGCTGTTGTACATGTATAGCTTCACACACACACACACACACACATATATATATGTATTCAATATTGTTTATGATTTCTTGTCAATTCGAGTACGAATCTGAATGATGCCACTCGTGTAACCTTGAGCATTTTCGGAAAATTGGCAAAATCCAATATGGCCGCCAAAATATACAAATTACCCATGAAATCCTACAATTGTCCGCACATTGGCTTTGAAATGCATGAAAATATGGAGGAGTGAAATACTCTCTGAAAAAAATAATTTTTGACAAAAAATTAGTTTTCGTGATATTCAAAATGGCTGCCATAGGCCATTGTATACACTATCATGTACAACATATACATGTACAACTACTAGCTACCAGTATTATGAATTATGTATAGGCATATTTATAAAAAGCAATGTACAAATAAACTGATCCAAAGTTACTAAGATCCTCATAGTAAAATAATTTACATAAATTTTGTTTCATGTCTAGTTGATTTTTTTTATGTTTTTGTTTTTTGTTTCATTTGTTTTTATTCTATTGCTACTTGCCGCATCCATATATTACAATTATTTTAAGAATTTATTTATTTTGGGTATGTGCGTTTTAACAAGGCTTCTCCTGGCTTTTTAGTATATACACTCCTGTTTCCCATTCATTTTTCTTTCCTCTTTTTTATATTGTTTCAATGGTTTGGCAATAATACTTTGATTATCACTTTCGTCTGTATTTATTCATGTTTCAATGATTTGTTTTGATTTCTATTGTCTCTTTGTTTGTACATGATAATGCCTTGTATTTTTAATGAATTGGAAATAAATGCTGAATTGAATTTGTCTATGGTTTGTGCGTGCTATAAACTTTGATGGAGGCTAATTCCGTTATTACTTGTCGTAGAAGGTTGATCAAGGTATCAAAATTATATTATCGATGCATTGATTATAAGTAAATGGTGATCCTATGTTCTATAGTGCAGCGGGAACGCTTAAATGCTTAAAACGACCTAAATCATATTCTCCTTTGGTCAAAAAGTGATTTTGAGCTTTTTAAAAATTTGACGCGCGCGTAAACGCACGTCGTGACGTTTACATGACCTTTAATGACATGGGCAGTTGATCTTTGACCTGTAGTTAAAGTGATGTAAATATTGTTAATATTTGATAAATGATAATGAAGACATGATTGATAATGGGATTTTATAAAATAGCGTCTAGATGACGTCATGATGACTTTTTGACCTTGAACTTGTTTTATACACATGACATGATAAATCCCAATGTCTGATGATATATTGAAGATACATGTAGTTGATGACGTAGATTTCGAGATTTTGTGTTAACAAGAAAAGGGCGGACAAATAAAAATAAATGAATAAATAGATAAATAAATGAATAAAGAATAAAAAATAATGTTCGTACGAAATTAATAGTTGATCTGTATGATTGCTATAGACGAAATTGAATGATAAAATCATGCCGTTGCGAGAACCGAAAGCCGATTTGTGGTAAAAAAAAAGACCGTTTCGCAAACATGGAAAAATAAGGGCATTGTTCATTAATAAAAAATAAACAACCATTTATTCTGATTAAAACTTTACAAATTTTTAAAGTAAGAAGAAGGAATATCCTCGAAATTGAAAGAAAGAAAAGTTAATATCAATGCTATACTCTCGATTTTTGCCTGGAAATCCTAAATTATTTTCTTTATGTTGTTTTGTCACTATCATTATTATCTATTTATCTAGATGCAAACTTCTGGATGAACCAAGGACAGGAAACGCTCCGGAGAGCTCTCAACCGTCAAGACATTCGTAGTATTGCTAAGAATGTGATTTTCTTCTTAGGGGATGGGATGGGCATCACTACTACCACTGCCGCCCGTATCTTTAGGGGTCAACAAGCAGGAAAACCCGGCGAAGAGGGATCGTTAGCATGGGATCAGTTCTCACATGTGGCTCTTTCTAAGGTAGTTCTACAGATATATTAAAAAATTATCTGGGTACCGTAGGCGAAGGATTTGAAATAATTTATCAGCAACGATTTAAATGGAACATTAATTTCAGCTTATTTAATTCGCGGATTCCAGAATTCCTGTTACGATTCATTGGTAAATCCTTTCTGCAACATGCCACCAAAGAAATCTCTGAATTCAACTTCACACGGACAATACAAAGATCAGGCCCAAAAATAGGAAAATAAAGAAATAGAAAGAAAAGGCAGGAAGAAGGGAAGGGATAAGGGATGAACGAATGGGGAAATAAAACGGAGACGGACAAGAACTTGTACATGTAGTAGATGAAAACGATTTCGTCAAGTAGGAGATCAACAATAGGGGGAGAAATGAAAAAAGAGAGGTAACGAAATGGAGAAAGAGACAAAAGTAACATAAATGAAAAAGAAAGAAAAAGGGTCGAAGAGTTGAGAGAAGGGGAAAAGAGATTTAAAAAAGGACAAAATCGAGGCTTTTTCGTAGAATGGGGCACCCCGCTCCAGGTATATTTTCAATTTTAGAAAGCGCAGGTAATTGCAATTACTTACATGTATGTTCAGTGAAATCAATCCGGATTTATCACTATGAACACATTAGAATGATTTATGATTAAAAATAAAAAAAAAAACATTTTAAAAAGTCATAAATATATTAAATATATATATTATAGTTGTTTAGACGAAAGTTTATCACCTTTATAATGGATGCACTTGCTGGTGCCTACCTTGCATCCAATGCCATTCAACCCAGTCCTAATTTTTTTCTGTACTGGCAATCGTGATATTGACTTTATTCTTGATTATGCCCTATACATTTAAAGTAGAAAAATAGTTCAGTGGCCCTTCTATAGGAAAGCAATATGTTGTCATTTAATAATCTAATTGTGCATCATGCTATCTCATTCGCTTATACATAGACTTACAACACTGATCAACAAATAGCAGACTCGGCGGGATCGGCTACGGCGTTCTTCTGCGGAATCAAGACGAGATCGGGATTGGTTGGACTAGATGACAGTGCTGAAAGGGGTAACTGTGAGTCGGCCAAAGGTGCACAGGTTGACTCAATCCTAGTACAAGCTCATCGGGCAGGTACAACAGAGTAAAATGTGGCAACGGCTGTTCTAAAAGGACAAGTCCACCCTCTCATATAAAAAAAATCATTTGAAAAAAACAAAAATCAACAAGCATAAAACTAAATATGTAACACAAATCGGATGTAAAACAATAGATTAATGACATTTACTTAATTACAAAACAGAGAGTTGTATGCGCATACCGGTATAAAGTATGCATAAAATGGACTGATGTCGTCACCTAATCACTACGTTTTGGTATTATATGGACCCCCAAGAAATTTTTTTTTCCCGTTGTCCTGTGAAACGTTTCATTCCTCCCTATATAACGTGTGGAATTACATTGCTTTGTTAACATTTTATGGTTCAGTCAAAATAGCCCTTATTTTCAAATATGAAATAATGTATAATCAAAAAATAAAAACAAAATAATTAATGAGTGGGGGGACTCATCGATTCACTTGCATGTCACCGATTTGTACGAATAACTGTTTTGTGAAAGAATAAGCCCAAACTTTAACATGAAATATTTTTTTTACAACCGATTTTGATGATCTTTTTGGCGTTTGATTGATTTTCATCTGTTGCTTAAAATCACCATTTCGATGCTTTCCATTCTATTTTGTTTCATTTCCTTCTTCTCCCCCCCCTTATTTTCTATTGTTTTACTACTTTAACAATAGTTATAGGGTGGTTTTCCCCACCTCTTTTCCCACTCTAGGGCGATTCCATGCTAGAAAAATCAGCTATTTTCGCAACATTTTTTCTTAAACCTATTGTCAAAACAAACTAAGAATTTCAAATTGTTTTGTGGTAACATAACTAGAGTACTAGTGGATAGACATGAAAAAAATAACAACCAAAAATATGCTGTCCATGGGTGAAAATCCCGACCTTTCGTTTGAGGACGCGTACGCTTATTTAGAACTGTAGTTCATTTTGGAAGAGACTTTTGGGCCCGTCGTCATGGTCGTAAAACTCCGTCCTGTAATGCAAATTGTGTGACATGAGATTTTTTTTTTCGTTTCGCATCTGGAACGGAAACATTCAATCTGTGTTTCGTGTGCAAAATTCTGGTTGCTACTATGGTAACAGCGATATATCTGATTTAGGACGACTTTCCAAATCCAAATTTGGTTCCTCCCAGAGCTCGAGAGGCCGCCCGGAGGACCCACTTCCATTGAATGGTGGATGCAGGCGCAACCACACGTAAAAAGGGAAAGAGTGGGTAAGTACGTTACGTATAGGCCTATGTAGCGTTATGAGGGTGTGAGAAACAATGATTAAAATACTGAAGGATATATTTCCACTACTTGTAGGGTGTCACAACCCAAATACTTGTTGAGAGATGCATTTTCATAATCTGGAAAAGACCTTCCCTTGTTTAGGGTGCTTTTCGAAACCCCATGGTCACGCCTGGTACCAACTCATCAATGGAAGTGTACCCCCCGGCAAACCCCCATTTCTGCGGAAAAGTAAAACATACTGCCCATTACATTGTGTGCTAGAGGCATATTGTTTATGTAGAAGGTGCAGGCAAAAGAAAAAAACTCCGCAAATTTAGACGGTTTATGGCCTGTTGCATGCTGTGTACATGTCAACGCATGGGAAATGATTCGGCTTGAGAGGTGATCTGACTCATGGAATCAATTGCCAGTGATCCACAAATAATGCACATTAAATGCAATATCGATTCGATGGACTGTAATGATCTATATCTAACCCTTAATTCGTTTTTTCCTTTTTCCTTACTCAAAATGTACTCGATTTGTTTGAAAAACCACTTTCTTATCCATGTCATAATCTACATTTCGCATGTCCCCAGCCAGCTGGAGTCATAGCCATGATACAGGTGCAGTCCCGCCGCGAGCTTAGGCAGGCAAATGGCATGGCATGGCATGCTGGTATCGTATGAAAGAGCTTTGCACACGAAAAGCAAGATCTATAGGGCCTGTAACACAAAGCTTGGCAATGATTGTAAAACAGTTTTCTACGTTTGATTGTATTGACTGTAATGTACAATCAATCTAGAAATTCGAGTCTATGATTAATCGTTAACTTTTGAGTTACCCGACTCTAATCTCGCGTTGTAGAGATTTGCGAAAGGTGCCCAATTGTTGCGTGTCGTACGGGACATTGTTTTAGTCTCGTACGACACACAACATTATTGCCCTCGGCTATAATCAAATATTTTGTTTTGGTAAACAGTTTTTTTCACAGACTACCCACTATTACTTTATTATTGACCAAAATGATTTTTCATTCTTGAAGCAATCAGCTATAAGAGACTAGAAATTGTTGACAAAATGTCCTCAACGACACGTATGGAATCGCCCTCTAGCTATTTACCCTGCTCACAGAGGGAACATTTTAGCGATTGTTATGCGTCCTTTTATTTGACGATTTCTTTAATATCAAAGGTAAATCTACCGGAATAGTCAGCACGGCCCGTGTAACACATGGGACACCAGCAGCTACCTACGCACATTCGCCCGAGAGAGATTGGGAGAACGATAGTGACATTCCTCAAAAGGAAGCAGAAACGGGATGTAAAGATATCGCACGACAACTAATCGAAGATAACAACTTTATAAACGTAAGCTCTACATTCATTGGTATTGTTAAAAGTACTTACTAACTGGTATATTACGGAGCTAGTTAAGAGCAGGCAGTTAATATATCTTTGGCAATATTATTACTCTTTCTATTTTAGTACAGACATACTAAATATGTCTCATTATCATATAATCGTCTCTTTTTCTGCAGGTCATTCTTGGGGGAGGTCGAAATCAGTTTTTACCAGATGTAGCCCTAGACCCAGAGTACGGCTCTGAAAACGTGACTGGTCTGCGGAAAGACGGCGTCAATCTGGTCAAATATTGGCTCTCAGAAAAGGGATTGTCTGCGAAGTTTGTGTGGAACGAAACAGCATTTAAGGAAGTCGATATTCTATCAACAGAATACTTACTAGGTATTTTTTTAAAATAAACATCTTCTGTACCATGTTTACGTTGTTTTTATACATTTTCCCGTAGTTTCCGACCTACAAAACCACACACCAAGTTTAAACTTTTGACCTATAACACGTATACAGTGTTATCTGCTATAGGTTTTGAGGAAAAAAATCTAACTAGGACGCTGAAAAAACTCCTGAAGGACACTTCATACATGTAGGTTATAATGCTGGGTATGTCGAGTATAAACTATGTGACAATGCCCATGGCGTTTTTAGTCCTGTAGTTAATATCGAGTGTTTGTTTGCCGAATGATGAACCTGGAACGGAATTACTTGTCTGGGTAACCATGGTAACCTCGAGAAGTTCAAAGGATGCAAACTTCTCGGCCAATATTGTCTACTTTACATGTTTTACCACACACTAGCATCATTGAAAAAACAGATGGCATCAATGCTGTGACCTCAGTTATAAGCAATACAGGTTTATGAACTTAAAGAGAGCCACCACACTTATGTTTGTATTGTGATTTAATACTCCCAGGTCTGTTCGAACCAGGATTTATGAAATTCGAGAGTTTGAGAGCAACTGACAAGAGTGGGGAGCCCTCTCTTGTCGAGATGACACAAACAGCGATTCGATTGCTGAGCAAGGACAATGATGGATACTTTCTCATGGTTGAAGGTACCCGTGAAGAGTACCATACTCTTATTTTATTCAGGGTTAATTTATTCCTTAATGAAACAGCCACACCGGAGAAACCAACTCCAAATCGGTCGATGATATGCCAAAGAAATTAACATAATGTATTTGGTCATGTCGGTATCTGCTTTGCTGATCATGCTCATTCATACAATGCTTTAAGAATGGATTTACAGAAGACAAAGCGAGACTATAAAAACATAATTCAATTCATTTAACTGGAAACCATTATCGTATATATCACATTATCATAAACTAGACATTTAGTTTGCCTTGATATGGTCTTTAAGGTATTTGGGTGTTATCGCCATTTTAATGACGTCATGACATATATGAAGGTCAAATAACACATTTGACCATATCTATGATTCCTATTCTATCTGAATAAATACTGGTAATCAAATCAATGTATTTTTGACCAGCTGGACGAATCGACCACGGCCACCATTTGGGGAAAGCATACCTGGCTTTCCAGGATACCATAGCCTTTGATGAGGCAGTTGCCAAAGCTGTAGAGATGACAAGCATCGAGGATACCCTCATCATCGTGACTGCCGACCATGGCCATAGTTTGAGTTTTGGTGGGGTTGCTAGCCGAGGAAATGCTATACTTGGTAAGCTGTCTATTCTTAATCGCCATAAAGGTTTACGCTACACCATGTTTTGAGTTCTAGTGGATAGAAGAAGTAAAAAACGGATACGCGATGAAGTGTTAGAAGTTAGAGTATGCTTTTCTGAGATGAGTCAAATTCTGAGGACTGTGAACCGGAAAAAGATGCGAGTCTTAAAGGAAACCAAAATCCAAGACGAGAAGCAAACTTATTGGAAAGAGTAAAATGAGAGGAACAATTAAAAAAAACGTTTCATCAAAACTAGGTATGAAATAAGCAAGTTATGGGAGTTTGAAAACTGTTGTTGTGTTTCATATGGGCATCCTCAAATTGGCAAACGTGCTTCAAAATGGCTGATTTTGTGGACAGCTCTTCATTTGTTTTGTACACAAATCTTTAGATTGTCCTTATTATCTTTCAAATGGCATCTTGCCTCCTTCTGAGCACAACATATGTCAGGGGGACATATAATTCACACCACATATATCAAGATTAGGACGAGATAATGTGAAATATGTAAAATACTGGGGAAAATCTGAAAATTTGTGTATAAAACAAATGGAAAGCTGTCCAAAAAATCAGCCATTTTGAAGCACGTTTGCCAATTTGAGGATCCCCATAGAAAGTACAACAAGACGTTTTAAACGTCCATAACTTGCTTATTTCATAATCGATTTTGATTTTTTTAATTTTTCCTCTCAGTTTACTCTTTCCAATAAGATTGCTACTCTTTTTGGGTTTTGGTTTCCTTTAAGTAGCTGGCAAGACTAGAACAGGTAGGGTTGAGTTGGTAAAAAAGAGTTGTAGATCAAAAGATAAAACTCGATATTTGGGGCTGGATGTTTGTATTCTGAACAGGATATTTCTACCTGCTTCATCTATCCACGTTTATTCGTCCATCTCTAGGATTTAAAACACATGACACATGGCTTTCCATACCATTATGTATACCTAAGATATATCATTGTTTCATTTCATACACTTGAATGACAGCGAGCTTTCATTAAGAATTTGTAAAATATATAAACATTTGTTTTTATTTCATATCATTTCGCTTAATCATCAGGTTACGATGACAGAGACAATGGCACAGATGATCTTCCATACCTGACCCTGACTTACGCCAATGGCCCGGGGAGGAGTCAAGATAGCTGAAAGTTATTTCCAAACAGGGAAACGACCAAATCACTTCGATTCAGACTACAGTAAGATCCCCCTTTATAGTTATTGTAGTATTCAAAAGAAATAAAATCCAATTTATTTTTTTTCATATATTTTGGAGAAAGAAAACTTTAGGTGGATAACCTGTTCTTAACAGAAAATAACATACCGAAACTACAGTCCAAATTTGGCTTGCGAAAAAGAAAATCCTACGTTGAGTTTTTTTCTTCAAATAGTAATATACCTCTTCTGTATATATCTCGTATTTACTTTTCATTATTTTATTATAATTTGTTATCAATTTTACAGATGCCAACGATTTTTTACAAGACGCTGTTGCGCCATTAAAGTACGAGACCCACTCCGGCACTGACGTAGCGATCTACGCGCAAGGACCATGGGCTCACCTTTTCCACAGTACGCATGAGCAGAACTACATCGCGCATGTTGTCCGTTACGCAGCATGCTATGTTCAAGGGATTGAAAATGCATGCACACGTTCGCCGGAAGAACTCCCAATGTGCACTGGGCGTGCGCATGCCATATATGCTACTAGTTTACCTTATACACTTCTCCTGATTGTTTTCACGTGGCTGATGGGAGGGAGACTTTTCACTATCAATAACCAACTGCATTTGCCAGGCTGTTATATCGTTTTGATAAATGTATACAGATCAAGTCCTAACGCTAAGACAATTTGCAGACTACTACCTGAAAATTCTGATACAATAACACACCTTTGTTGTTTTTCCTCACAGTGACTGAGAAAGAAAGAAAGAAGTAATTGATACAAAACAACAAACACTGGATGCTTGTGATACTAACAAGGTTAATCGTTGATCTCCTCCAACCAGTGATGCAAACTCCAACCCATACAAATCATCAATTTGGCACAAATATTATGTATGATTACATAAATCATGGAGTTGATTATTAAAAGGCACTAGTTACAATTTTAGCTCTCTTTTTTAAACGACTCTTAGCGTGAAGGTTCCTTTTGTCACCATCTGTAATATGAGGTATGATGTGAGAGTGAACGCCCGAAAATGCACTCAAAAACCCAAATTTAGTCCTCCTAAAGTAATACCTATACAAAATATATGATCGGCAACACTTAATTTTCAACACCTCAATTTTATCCATTCGCAAAACACCCTCCCTTTTCAAGACTTAATTCCAATTCCATTTAATAACATTAAAAAAAAATTTCAAAGACACACAGTTAAGTATCGACACTCTAGTTAATTTCATGAAAAGGGGGTTGCAATGACGTTCACTGCAATTCATGTACGATAATGACATCATTGGCATCATGATTCATTTATTGCAGCCATGTCTTACTACCTAGGCGTAAATCAAATTTTACATCATAGTAAAAAATATATCCTTGCTCTTGATTATGCAAGTCTAAATATAATTATACCACATAAAATGGTGTCAAATTATTTGGGAGAAAACACTCTTTCAAGGAATATAACTATGCCATTTTTCTCTTACTCACACGGTATAGCACAAATATGTTATCTTCATCAGGAACTATTATACATGACTAATTTACATGTAAGCAACCAGTAATCCATGTAGCAAGTACGCCATATACTCTATGTAGTAAATGATCTTAAGAGCGAATTTTAACGTCACTTCCATCTGGTGCATTCTTCTTGCAGCTACAGTCGCCTCACTCAAAAAAAACAGCTACCGCCCCCCTCCTTCCCCCAAAATCTGATTGTTATAAAATGTTTAATAGGCAAATTAAAGTAAATGCTGAAAACATTCAACAAAATCGTATTTTAAATAAGTCATTACAAGTTTGCTCAATTCCACACATCAGTCATATCCATATCCTGCTCGGTGTGCAAATGAGGTAACAGATGACGTTACCCAGTGACATATTTTTAAACTATTCTTCGCATTGTATTAAATGAAATATGAAGCGAGTGAGTGACATCGTCGATTCTCTAATTTGCATAATTAGACCTACTGTGTGACACATTTTTCATAACTTGTAGGGAAAGATACTTTTTAACGTCATAGGTGTCATATACATCTGAAATTGATTTTTTTAGTGTAATAGTGTTTATGTTTTCTCCTTTTATTCAGATCTTTTTTCCCCCTTTCCGTCACGTCTTAATAGTAAAACTTCTGGCCTAGTAGAGCAATGTGTCTAATAATGGTAGATTCAATTCCTTTATGAAGCTTTCAACTTATCCCAGTTTCTTCGTATGTAGGGGATGTTTCCTTAATCATAACTCTTGATACTAATAGTTGTTTTTTATATATTAAAGGGGTTATTAATGTTCTGTGTCGTTATAATTTCATAATTTTGATATTCCGATTATGAAATCCTGGATATTATATTTAAATAGATATATAAGGCTGGGGTATTAATCAAATTAGACACATGCAGTACTACTGCAGGCGTCCATGTGTAACAACCCGTACACACCTTTATTTCTGCCTGTCAGTTCTTCTTTCATCAATGGCTCTCCACCAAGGAACCGACACCATTCCTGTAGTTCATTGTCACCGGCAATCTTCCCTGGATCATCTGCCAAGTAAATGGTGGCTTTTGAGATAAGTATATCGACATGTATCGGTACATAGGTTTCAATTGTACCCTACAAAAAATAACGACTACAAAAACAACTACAACATCAGCAAAATATCAGTGTACATGCAAGCTAACGGATTTTTTTTTTTTGAGAAGCGAATATTCTCAATTTTCATTTTTAAAAAGATAGTGAAAATCGTAATCTTTATTCGTCATGATCACCTTTCCAGTATGTATCAGTTGGCATGGTTGGGGAGAGATCTGTTCTCACTGGTCTTCTTCTTCATCATCATCTTCATTGGAGTATATTAAGAATTTTCCTGATGGAGAAAGATAGTATTTGTCTCCTTTTTAGATGGCTTGGGATCTGTTTGGAGGTTTGGTTACTCTGAAAGATATTGGGTTTGGTTACTCTGAAAGATATTGGGTAAAATGGCTACATGAGGGGAATCTTGGGTCCAACCAGCATTTAGGGATTTCTTTGGGGCATTTTTATTCATCCGGTGTGATAAAAAAGAAGTCCATTCTAAGGTAATTGCTGCCTATTTTAAACTTACTGGACATTAGATAAAATACTGACCCAAATAGGTTGGACTCATAATTACCCACTTGAGAAATATACAGAACATGGATCGCGTTGTCAAAAATATGAGGCATTGTTTGTGCAGTTTGGTATTCTTTTAAATGTAAACTACATCATAAACTTTCCTGCAGTTTTGTGTGATTGGATTTAGAGTTGGTAAGTTTTGAGACGTACCATAATGGTAGTTCACAATTTCCCTAACGTAGTCTGATATTGAATTGTAGAGAAGCAATGCATTATCACGATAGTGGTAGCCTGGTAGCACCTCTGGATCCGCCACACCCCTTTCACTCAGGTCAGCCAGAACTTCTAGTAAAGGAATCATGGCTTTGCTAATAATACAAAATATAGATATATATATATCCTCAACAAATAAAGAAAAAAAAACGAAGAATAACCCCGAAATGTTTGGTTGCTAACTGCATGCTTCCTCAGCGATGACAAAAGAATATAAAAAAAAATGTAACAAAATAAAATGCAATTCGGAACTAAACGAAAAAGCGTAAAACCTACTCACACTGTTTATAATAGTATGTTATTCTATATCATCCTATTTTTATAGTTCTTTTTTGTATTGGTCAATCAAATTTCCTAAGTATTTAATTGCATTAGTTCATATACAAACATTTGGTACCTCTTTCTTTTTAGTCCGATATCTACTCCCAACCAACAACCCTAAACTGTTCTCTCTAATGCGACCCGCATTAGAATGTCTTTTCCATTGCCTTATGAGAATAACACAATGCAACATTCTTAACGGTGCAGTCTGGTAATATAAGCTCACTTGTATGATAACATACTTAATTAATACTAACTACTATACGAAGCAATCTAAAAAGGCATTTTTTGTTCTAGCCATTTTTTAAAGGCACAATGGCTACAGAACAGCATGTAGTTCCATCCTAATTTAGTTTTATTGCATAAAACTAAAAAAAATGATTTACTTTTTAAACTCCACAATGATCCCTTCCTACTCCTTGAGCATTTGTCTTTATACTGCTCGCCAGAATAGATAGCATACACAAAATGACAGCATATCTCGTCTTTGATTGCGGGAACTTAGCTGTGCCTTGCAGGCCTATGTGTGAACGCTGGGATAAATTATTTCGTAGTACATAACGTTTCCGGTGAATCTATATCTCTATATTTTCATTAAGTGTTCATTAATCCGTGAAACGATGAATAATGACACTCTTATCAATAATAAATGAAATCATATTCGATCATTTTTATCGATATAAATGTGTGAAAAAATCAAATTAAAGCAAATTTTAACCTGTGTTTACTCAACCGTGAAATTTAGCCAAAAAAATTGTATCGTCTTTTCGAATGACTATTTTTCATAATTGTGGAGTTCGTTCCAATATGATAGAGTGGAATCTAACTCGTGATACTTGGCTTGTGGCTTTTGAAAAGTGACAATTTTGCCTTCTGGTGGTGCTCACTGAGGCATGACGTAAGATACGACCATAAAATTTACTCAGAGGGTAGCTTATAAAATTACCTACACGCCCATGTAAAAATATATTAAAAACTCGCATTTGTTCGGAAATTATTGATGTTTGTTTAAGGGGGGACTTACTTTTTTGTTGTGTATAGATGGGAAAGCGCCATCACCACTAAACACAACAATCCACCATGACCACCGGGTAAATTGCGAATGAGTCCGCTGCACCCAAGCCCTCTCACCACAATGGTTTACCTTCATTTAGTCCAATGTCATCCCGTCCATCAGCGTTTTCTAACAACCATTTGGTCCAATAAATATTTGGTCCAATCATCATTTCGTCTTATCACCAGTTTGTCTATGAAAAAATCGTCTCATAAACCAGTTGGTCGATTCGATTTATTTTCATTCATTTTGCCCAATCTTATTTATTTTGCCCAATTAACACTTATCCAATACGACCAAATGGTACGTGGACTAAATAGCTACTGGACCAACTGGTTATTAGACGAAATGATGAATGGACGAAACGGCAATTACATGTAGACCATGTGGATATTGAACGAACTGATGGTAGACCAAAATGATAGGAGACCAGTTGACAATCAGATGAATTGGCATTGGACCAAAAAAAAACGTCCCCGTGCTTCACTATAAACTCAAAGATTTTCTAATAAATTACCCCATCATTCATCAATGGGAAATGTTAGTTCATACTTACATCGTCTTTGACAGCATATGTTTCAGTTGGCGGAAGGTATCGAAGCTATAAAACAGGAAACAAATCGGAAATCATGGTAATGTTATTCTGAATTTGAAGGCCTTTGGAATCGGTAAAAAAACACTTTTGAGGCAGATACAGAACCGCGAACAAGGAAACCAATGGAAGGTGTGATTTGTTTTTCAGCAATTGTCGGATGCTATTTGTCCAATATTGAATTAAACTTCAAAATACAACAGTGAATATTTATAATTGATAGTGAGGCTTGTGGAAGTAAACATTAAAATGGGGGTAGTTAAGATTAGAGCAAAATTTCTACAGGAAAAGGGAATTTATCATAGTATAAACCTCAAACGAATAAGTAATATGGGAATTGTATTATCATCTCCATGATCTCTAGTTGACTTGGCCTTGCTTGGTGTCTGCTAAGTTCATTATGGAATAATTTCTTATGATATCTATTTCGAAAAATGCATTATTAACTGGAGGATAACTTTTAGGGGGCCAATTGGATTTGAAAAGGGAGATTCCCAAGATAATTCTCAGAGAGATAATTGCGAGCTAAAAATTAGGATGTTCCATCTCTACTCACCGAGAGCATGCCAGTGACTCTATGCCACATTGGTTGATAGTTGGCCCTCTTCCATTCCAGTTCAAATCGACGTTGGTTAAGGTTAGGATCATCTTGCGGAAGTAGGGTATCATACTTCTTTAGCTTGACCGGAAACCCAGCACGAATCCAACGATGAATAGGAAACATATCAGTTTCTTGCGATGCCAAGTTTTCTATCCGAATGAACTCACAGTACCAATCATCCCCCGGAAGGCAATTGTCCCGCCAGAGTTCGATAAAGGTGGGCTCCCCCAAGTCGTCATCTCCGACGGCGATATTGAAAACATCTATTTCCCCGTGTTTGAATACATCTCGGGAGTCCTTGTTGAGCTCAAAGTCTTCTGAACGCTTACCATGTTGGTCATAGAGTGCGATAAAGGCATCGATATTTATATTCAGTTTATTGATATGGTTTGTCAAGATTGCCTAATCTACGATTTCTACAAGTTTGATCACTTCTTGGTCACGTGTTACAATACGGAATATTCCACAATTCGGGGGGGGGGGGGGATATTCCATTTACCGATTTGAAAACGCGTTGAATTGTTCGGAGTCGTAGCTCACAAATATTCATACAAAAGAAAATTTGAAGATGATATGTACTGTATAATATACGTTATACATGTTATATACATTATCAACTCATCTCGAGTTGCTCCTGGACTTCGGTTGTTTCAAATTACAACACCAATATGATTCCTCTATCATGTTTTTAAGAGTGGAATAGTCTAAAACCAACACAGTGAATATCAGTGTCTGTTATTTTGTCGTGTTTGGGCTTGGTTATATCTACATATATAACAACATCATCACAGAAACTAAAAGTTTTGTTTACAATTCAACTAGGAAGCATTTAATCAAATTAAATATACTCAATTAAAGGTTTGGTTAATACGATAGCAGGCTTTCGAGGGAGTTTTTCTGGAATAGGCCTACTGAGGTTTTATCTCTGAGATGTTTGAGGCGGTTTTTTCGCATAATACATATATGTTACTTGATGCATATGATTCAAGTCTTAGTCAATATTGTGAAGTCTGGACGTTAAGCTTAAAAAAAAACTTATTAAAAGAGAAAGGTAATATAACGTATGATGTAACATTTGACCAAACCAAATAAATGCGAATAAAATTCATTCGATTTCTTAATATGTTTCTTAAATTCATTCTCATTGGCTTCCGAAAAAAACTTAATATGGGTATATTAATGATATTCTTGATATTATGCCCTCTTTAATGTGCTGATATTTTGAGTTTTACTTTCGAAATATTTCTTTGCATCATTATATTGTCCTCGATGTACTCTTTCACTATTTCATATTATAAAATAATTGTAAAAATCTACCCTACATTCCTTCTTGCAAGAGGCCGACCAATTATTCTTTTACCGTCAACTCATTGGAAATAGCCAAACTTGCTTTTATCTTTAACAAGCATCGTTGCCGATGGATATTTGCCATGTATCATCTTGATATACATGTAGTAAATGATTTAGGTCTCTTAAACATCACAAGATACCTAATTGATACAAATTCCCTTAACCTTAATTGCAATACAAATGCAGTCAATTTTACTGTCTAGTACATGCACACAATTTTTTCCACTATTTCATATATGAAATTAGTTCTCTCCCACTATAATTGTCTTTATATCAGACTCAGAGACTGCATATACATTAAATGTGTTTCACTTAAGATATTACTTGGCCAAAGAGTTTAAACAAAGGTCTGTTTATTTTTGTTTCGTTTAAATTAACGAAATATATCTGATCGATCAATAAATTTGGCATCCACTCTGAACCTCACCCCCGCATTTGCACACACACTAATCGAAATCAAACTTACACCCCCATCCCCACGCTGCCACCGGTAAATTTACTAGTATGTGATGAATTTCTCCTTTGAAAAAAAGAGAAAAGAACTGTATGGATTCTTATACAGGTAGAGTAATTCTAATTTATTTAGGAATATAACTTAATTTTTTTATTATTATTTGTTTTCCCATCTATTGATTTCGATGTAAACGTTCGCCTATATGGTTTGAAAAAGGAGTAAAATATGGTCTGAGTGGTTTACTTGCTATCATAACTCCAAGAGCAGCTTTGTGAAACCGTCCCTTGGATTGGCGGAAATATCCTCTTACAGGATGCGGTAGAACACTGAATCGGTTAAAAGTATGAAGTATCTCCTTCATGCCTTCACTATCAAGGTTAAGACGAGAGGGGCAGACCACTATCTACTACCATCTATTTGGTAAGTAAATTTCAATTCTTCCTTTGTGAGATTATTGTTTTCTTTGCATTCTGTTTTAGAAAATCAATTGAATAATTGATCGAGTGGATGCCTTCAACTTCGTCAGCTTTTGACACAAAGATTAAAGAGGGCCGTAATGCAAAGTAATCGGGATATCATCTATTACACAAATGTTACATGTTGTCCAAGTTACAAAATTCGAAATGAGTGAAGTCGAATTTTAACGTGTTTAATATTCCGCCTGTGTTGAAGATTCAAACAGAAGCATGGGGTCTTGACAATCGCATATTTACTTGTTAAACAAGATGAGTGATAAAGATTGAATATGCATTCGTAGATATTCAGACGATAATTAAAACGAAATTAAGGACGGAAACATCACATGTTTTTTTTTCTTATTTTAATTGTGGTACAGCTATGCCCGATAGAGTTACTACAGAAAAGATTTACGAAAGGATCGGTTTGGACTAGGATTTTAAAACTTGGGAGAGGCGATGTTGACAGTCCGGTGGAGTGTTTTTATCCTTTGCGCCATTGCGCAGGGATGTACGGGTGAGTGTGTATAAAACATTGAATGGATTCTGATTATAATTACCACGACGACGAGAATGAGGCTTGTCGGTCGCATAGGTGATTCTTGAGATGGTGGGGGGGGGGGGGTGAGGAAGACGAAATAGCAGTAATTTTAGTGACGAGAATATATGTTTTGTATGTTTTATTTATTTAAATACTGGATAAAAAAAACTGCTTTCAGTCGCAAGGCTGTTTTTTCAGCAAGTCCGTACATAAAAAGTTGAAACACATAAAGCAATGAATTATAAATGATGAACAAGTTAATAAATACAAACATTTGAACAGACATAAATTACATGACAAAAATGAAGATTTGAGATAAGAGAATAAGAACTAAAAAGCAACAAAAAATATATAGAAATATATGTATACATGTACACATTTAAAACATAAACAAAAGTACAAACAATATACATGATAAAAAATAAAACAATACAATGGTCAGAATCTCAGTTTGTTACAATTACGGAAAGCTAATCAGAAAGATATTTGATAATGACTGTAAATTTGAAATTATGAATACATTTTATGATATCGTGCAATAAGTTAACAATAGATAGCATGATACTTTGCAATTTTATAATGTAATAATTCATTTGTAATAATCCTTTTTATTCGAAATTGAAAATGCAATGATGTAATAAATATGCCGATATGTAGCGATAAACAAATTAGAACATGTCGACCCTAAAAATAATATTTGCATGTGGCCATTGCGAATTATTATTAAATAAGTAGATCATATGAGGTAAAGTTTCGAAAGTGAGCCAACCGGTGTGTTGGCTCAGTTGGTAGAGCGTCCGTCTCACAACCGGGAGGTCGGGGGTTCAAACCCCGGCCGCGTCAGATCAAAAGACGTTAAAAGATTGGAGTTGCTGCTACCCTGTTTGGCGTTCAACAATTAAAGGGATAGAGCCTCGTCGATCTGGCGCTGCACGGTGGCTGCCGGGCCCACGATCAATCGGGCAAAACAAATTTTCGGAGTATTTCATTTCATGTCTATAAATTATGGATTTTCATTTTTTTTTTCATTTTTTATATAAAGAACAAGAAATTCAGTTTTGATTTTTATTTCTAAAAAATCATGTAAACAAGGTGTAATGGGCCTGATTAAAATACAAACTGCCATTTCACATCATGACTGTGGATTGTACATAGAATAAACAAAAATAGAAAAGTGGCAAATTTTAGTGGTAAAATTTTGATTATTACATTTTGAAGCATTACATCATTGCATTTTCAATTTCGAAGGAATACAATTATTGCAAATGAATCATTACATTATAAAATTGCAAAATATCATATCAATTGTTAACTTATTGCACAATACCTTGAAATGTATTCGTAATTTCAAATTGAGTAACAACAACAGAAGTTCTAGTAATTTTATGTCATTGCATGTTTGTATTTAAGTATTTTTTTATTGTAAATTGTACACATGTTTTTATTCATCCCTTGGCGGCGAGGCATGTTTTGAATAAACCATTATTGAATTGAATTGAATTGAACATAATTGATAGTTGCTATACATTGAAGTGTAATGTGTGTTAACGTAGTGGGAGGGTGCATGGGGCTGGATGTTATGACCGTATACTTTTAATTTTCATTGTATGTTATTTTCTATATTAAATGTATATATAATTCACCTTTGTGTAATTTTATTTTATGCTATATGGGAAGCCCTCGATAGACAAGCAGCATCAGGAATGATGTTGACTAGGGTCATCCTACCGTTTTTTTTTTCTCATTTATCAATTCACATTTATCACATGTATTTTATTTGTTTCTTAACGGAAATGAATTCAATTCAATAATCAAATCCAGTCGTCAGTTATCAACTTGAGTTTATCCTGTATTAACCAAGAGTTCAATATGAGTTTAAATAGCATTCAATAATTTTGTCATGAATGGAATGGGGCTGTTTCGGAATCGATTAGTACGGCACCTTGGACATGTAATATAGGATTTACCTAATTAAATGTGTGGATATGGAGTTTTATTATTTGGAATATTTTTGTAAGGGTACACAGGGGAGAGCTGTACACAAGTGACATAACGATTCTTGCTCGTATTGCCAATGCGATGACCTCAATTAAATAAGTGATCTCGACTTTCAAATGCTCATAACTTTCTGTAATACTGTTTGTTCAATTGTCCTCAAACCTTCGTTTGCACACGAGCTTATTTGTTCCAAGTGTTTCATTCCCTTCCAAGGGCGTTGTACACCGCAACACATTAAGATTATGGAGTTATTGCGGGTTACTTAAAAAAATAACCAAATGGTATTCACAAAAAGTGTTGACCCGCTTGTATTAACACCTTTAATTTTCACCCACCCCACCCCCCCAAAAAAAAAGAAGAAATATATGATTTTGATAGTCTTTAAATTAACTAATTCGATTTAAAAACCCATGTAGTGATACTGTGACTTTGAATTATTACAATGATGCTAAATCAGACGAATGTGGAGCGTTGTGGCCCAACGGATTAGTCTTCTGACTTTCAAACAGAGGGTCGGGAGTTCGAATCCCAGCCACGGCGTAATTTCCTTCAGCAAGAAACTTAGCCACATTCTGTTGTACTCAACCCAGGTGAGGTGAATGGGTACCCGGCAGGATTAATTCCGTGAATGCATGGGCGCTGAACAGAAAGGCAGCCCGGGCCAAATTCGGTGTAATAATGATAATAACAACACGCCTCGAAATAGAATTTTTCTAGATAGATGGCGCTACATAGATGCCTATTATTATTATTATTATTTATGAGAGGAAAGATTTAACCCCAATATGATAAGGATCTGAACAAAAGTATACAGAATAAAGTAATACAAGAGAAAATGATCATAAAAAAATGATTTTACCAATTTCCTTTTACTAGACCTATGTCAGATCTAGCAAATACTGTACACTTGTGGAGAGTTAATAGCCTTTAAATTCTTGAGTATCATGTTTATTGTCGTAATGCTACGTAAGAATAAAAATCTTGTTAATATTTCACTGTGTAAAGTTTGTTGTGTTTTGTTGACAGAAAACAATATATTAAAATATCATCTAATTTAAAAATATGAATAATATCATAATTTCATATCATTCAATAAAGTATTTAAATAAGTAAGGTTTAAGAAATAATACCTTGTCCTCCATGTTCCACAGGAGTAAGTGAATTAGATTATGTTAAATAAATGAAACAAAATCTACTTTAAACATGAATTACAACAGTCGTCACCTGAAAGATGTTATTTCATCCCATTCTTCATAAGAACGTATATGTATATTATACAAGTCCGCACACGAAAGTGTAAAATAATGAACATACACATGTAACACAAAGCGCGAATAACAAAGCAAGCAAATTATTTTGAAAAAAATTGGTCAGCAAGTCATCTTAATCATCTTGATTTAAAGCTTTGAAGAATGAGACATTTTATAGTAAGACATATTTGTCATTTAAGATAAATTGAATTGATTATAAATTGTTTGCATGTTTATGGAAAACAAGAATAAAAGAAAGAAATTATAATAAAGTAAGAAAGAAAGAAAGAAAGAATGAAAGAAAGAAAGTAAGAAAGAAAGGAGAGAATTATTTTAATAGTTAATTTACCAAAAAAATAAAACCCAGCCTAATGATACAGTCAGAACAAACGCACTCCAGGCAAATCAAAGCTTAATTTACGTTCTATCGAATTGAATATCAATGGTCTGTGTGGATTCGGTTTCGCTGGTGTAACTGTCACATTGATCACTGAACTCGTATAGTATGTACCGGCAGGCAAGCTACGTATCGGAAACCAGAGGAAGCTATCAAATAATTTCCTTGTCCCAGTTTCTCAAGATGAAGATCAATTTCAAGGAAAGTCCACTTCTGAGGTCCTTTGCCTCATATTTAGTTGTAAACAGGATACAGCAAGGTAGCTGTAGGAGTGAGGGCCATGTTCAAGTTGATTTTTGAATAATCACGGGTATATACGCAGCTGTGTGTGGCATAGTGGTGTTCGAGATTTAAACATTAAGTTACACACTGACCAGTGACGTAATTCTAGTCCCAGCAATGTAAAAGATGGGGGAGATATATTGATTGACAAATATATTGACAAATATATTGATAGGGTTGAACAAATAAAACCTTTTGGGGGAATTCAATTTCAAACGAGTGTATTATGTTGCCATTTTTACTGCTAAAACAAATCTAATAAGTATTTTGGTTTATTTCTTATACACATCTTAGCCTATATACACCTGTACGTTATATCTATATTGTCTTGAACTCAACTAATGTAGGAACAAGGAAAATCTTTATGTTTATTCGTATTTTGTCTACAGCAAGTATCCTTATCATCAATTTCATTGATGCCGAACAGGTCCATCATATCATCATGGGGAATATGACACGATACATTGTGTTGATATCAAAACTACATGTGAAACATCCATTCTGAATGATTATAAAGACTGTGATTTTGTTGATATAAACTAAACTGATGAAAAAGCAAGTAATGAATCTATTGGCTAGGAACCCTTTTAAACGTTGGTACTGAATTGATCATACATTCGGTCATTCAGGGGCCCGGCGTGTCATCAAACATGTCAAAGGGCTTGTCATACGTATTATCCGACAAGTACTGTATTATCTAAGAGCTACTATGGTAACAATTACTATCAGCCAATAATGCTCAAGGAAAGTTGTCAAAGCTGACAATTTGTCGGATTAAAATGTTTATTAAACCATGGGTTGTTGTAGGTCCGTGATAAAATGCTTCAATGATTCAACCTTGAAGGACTCATTGGCTTGTAAGGGGGGGGGGGTGATATCCCTTTTTAAGACAGAGTATAGAAGAAAGAATTATACCTGCATAAACAAACGTATCTTGCTAAAGATAAGATAAAGGCATATGTGTAGTGGATATGTTAAAAGTAAAAATATTTAGACTACATTATGCACGTTCATGGAATAAAGGTCTGTTCTAGCATGTATAGCTTTCCATTAAATAAGTATATCTTATTTGGCTATTAAATATCTAATCGTTCCTGAAGTAAAATGTGAAAATATATTTCATTATAATACAAAAACAGATGAAGCATTTTTGCAGATAAATAAATCATTTATCTTTTGTGAATAACTGCAATTTATAAAAGTAATGATCACAGTTTACATTTATAGTAGGCTAAAGGTTCATACGTATTGTCTGTATAATAATTATTGTTTCAAAAATATATTTTTATGTATGTCATCATAATAATGCTTTTAGAAAGGGCAAACATTTTCAAAAGCTTTATTTTTCCCGTAATGGCAATATCCCTTTGCCTATGCCATATCAATAATTTGCACATTACATAATGTTTGCGATATAAAAAGATGTGAAATTTGCCGGTACTTATACACAGCTGCCTAGTAAACTGATCCCGGAACATTCATGTATGAAGTGATATCATGGATATCGAGTAACGCTAAAATTGACAGGGTGTGGTTTTCTAGGTTAATGACTATTCTATATGATTTACTGCACTGTGGGCACATTGCAAAGACGTATAATCTTAGCAGTACGATGTGACATGAAACATACAATCGATTGATCTACCGAGCGTAGTTATAAGTATATATGTCAATGATGTACACAAAGTGAAATAATTGTAAATATCAAGCGTTTCCACTGTGACTGCAAGTTGTATCATTCAATCGGTATCGAACATGATCGTTGAGGAAGTGATCAGGGGAGCGTTTCATCAATATTTTCATCCGACAAGTTGTCAGATCTGACATCTTTCCATGATTTTGATTGGCTGAGAGGCACTGTTCCTATGGTAACTGTCGGATAAAATGGGACTTGTCGGATAAAACGTCCGACAAGTCCTTTCATGAAACGCCCCCCTGGTATATATATTTAGGGAAGAATCAGAGTCCTATTATTCCTTATACTGAATAACGGCCATTCTGATCGCTTACCGATTATTTTTTAGAAAATAAAACAAACGGTTTATGTCTGCATTATTTTGTCATGTTTGTGCATGTTTGCAGTGCATATAAAAAGAGTGTGTAAATAAAGAAACTACTGATCTTAAACAGTCCTTTAATGTGTCAACAGTCACAACCTCGGTTACATGTTTTATTTCTTGATAGATAATTAAAATTTCCGAGAAATTTGAAAACTGGAGAAGGACACCTAGATCCTGTAACATATAAGACTTAGCAATTGATCTACTGGCTGATACTTATCAAAACATAATAATCAACGCACTCTGTTAGAAATCCTTCCTACGATTATTCAGTAATTTTATAATTCGAGGTTCTGAGTGATCATATCTCAAATTTGTGACTTTTGTGTAAGCGATACCAACAATAAAGAATATATTCTTCGAAAAGAAAAATTATACAATACTACAAAACTTTCACTTCCTCGTTTATATTTTTCCGCGTTTATGAAACCAAATCTATATCATCACATATTTCTCCTCCAATAAAACGAGTAGGAACTAATTATTTCCTTGACAATGAACTCGTGGTTATTGAACTAGTAAACCCTAGCAGTGGTTATTTGTTCACTCGATATACGTTTTAAATAACTTGTCTAATCATATTTACCGATAAACAAAAAGGCTGTACAAAGAACTCAATACATACAGCACTTATAAGAACATATGCATGGTTACCAGATGAACTATTTCGGACTTTTCGCCATTACGGATAAATTCCATTGAAAATGCAAGAACAACGACATATTTGAAAGTGTTTGTCCGTTGCGAATCTATATCGGTTGTCCCAGTCCACCAACATTATTTTGACAAAGGCTGCTCGACTCTCTCTAATATGATCTTAATTGCATTTTCTAAGGTAGTTTCCTCGCAGTATGCAAATATTCAATAACTTTTTTTTATTTGTTATCCGATTTTGATACAATTTTCAGCATTTTGCTCTTTTAATTTTACTATATTTAGTGAGATATAAATATATTCAGTCCGGAGCATCCCTTTAACGCATCTCCTCCATGTGGACATGAATGGGATAGGCGACACCGCACTTCCGGTGTAACCCTCTTCTCGAAGTTGGTTGAATATTTCGATTTGATTCTGATTTGAAATAACCATAGAATTTTCAAACTGCCCAAGCATTGTCAAGTGGAGTAACTCCTTCTGAACTCCGGAGAAACTCCACTTCGGCTGTCAGCATGAAAGTGCCTTTAGTGACACAGAGTAAATTGGTCACTCTGAACGCTCATGAGCATTTCACACTCCCATTTACAATGTTTACACACGTGCTACATCACAGCTCATAAGAACCATTACAAATCAGTCCCTCTATATACACAATTCACTGAGATTAATCAATTTAGTTCAGTTTAATCAATATAAAAAAAAATATTTGATACGTTTATGGGGTACTTGTCCAGCTCAAACAAAAAATTATGTGACCTGAAATAAGACCAACAGCAATTTTGGTCAGGCCAAAGCATGCAATAAATATGGGAACTGCCTTGCCGATAATATTCATTAAAAAAAGTGCATCCTAGCATCTCCAAATACCAAGGTATTAGAGAATATGCAATGGGAAATATTTGTATTTTCATAATTTCATACAATTTTTTCGTTGTTTTTTTTTTGGGGGGGGGGGGAATTTCGATTAATTATCTCTATTTTTATTTAAACATGTTCGAAAGCATTACGAGAGGACGAATTGCGCACGTATGCCCAAATTCATTTGTGGGCAAGACAAAATGTACATCAGGAAATTCCTTAATGGTATCAACTATCAATGCTTAAAGCAGGATTTAATCATAAAAAAAGTTTTTACAGTCAAAATACTATCACATGTCACACTATGTATTTTTCCCCTGGAATTACAGCTCAATTATTATTCCCACACGGAACGGCAGAAGGGGACGCTCTTCTTGCTAAAGGAGATGATGGGAACTCTGGTGAGATCGTTATCTCCACCAATTTTTCTTTATTTGGCGTCGATTACAAAAACCTATATGTAAGTAGAAAGTTAAATAGTAGGCCTTCCATGGATTTTTTTAAAGAGATTCATGATTTTATGGTAGCTCTAAGCTATGGATTTTACCCAAGATAGTTTTTTTCCTAATGCTTTCTTTTAATGAATGTTATATTGTCTTCAAAATTAAATGTTTAATAATTTAACAGGGGCCCGTTGCAGAAAGAGTTGCGTTTAAACGCAAGCCAAAATCAATCGCAAGTCCCAAATGCGCGCTGTTCATTGGTTGAAAATCAACTTGCGCATGACTTTCAGAGTTGCAGTTTATTGCAACTCTTTCTGCAACGGACCCCAGAACATGTTACAGGTTTTGATTGAATACCTATTTCACAGTTATTTTCTATTCATACAGCCATGGAGCTATTGAAGACATACGATACAGCGTAAACTTTCACAGTCATCATTTGATTGACTTCACCTGACAAAAAATTTAAATGCCTGGATTGTAAGCTCTGGTTTAACTTAAACCATGGTCTTGTTTAATTCTGAGCTATTAGCCCAAAATATAACAAATTGTGAGCTCATAAAATGTAATGAGTTTTTTTTTCTCAAAAACTTTGATGGAAGATTTTTTTTAAGTTGTCATTCTCGTTCGATTATGTTTGAAGTGAGCAGCAAAACGTTCTGTAAAACTGCATTAAATTGTATCTTTACATTTTTATAATTGAATCTAAACTTTTAGAGCTTGAATTAAGGTAATATTGAGTTCAGAATGGTAACCAATGCATTTGTATATACAGGTGACGTCATTCTCACTTTGCCTCCATTTAGTTACTTTCTTCTTACCCCCCCCCCCCCCCGCCACCAAAAAATTAAACAATAAATGAACCATTCCTTTAATATGCGAATAGGTAAATATCAACGGCGCTGTTTCCTTCTCGACGGCCATCAACTCATACTCACCCGAGCCCTTTCCCTGGATGACAATCGTGCGATCATCGCGCCATTCTGGACTGATATCGATACTTCATATGGAATGGGTCATGGTGACGTCATGTATAGACAGCTACTTCTAACCAATCAGACAACAGAACTTTTCGAACGAGTCAATGGGATTGTTCGTAATGTTTCAACGGATCGGGACACATTCAAAGCAACCTGGATGTTCATAGCAACTTGGAGTGATGTGGCTTATTATGACGCACTCGATCCGTCGGAGCTTGTAAGTAAAATTGAGCATACGAATGATGTAAATCTGCATATTCATGGTAAAGTAAATAAAGGTCATTTTGGTTAAATATCTCAATTTTGTCACACCGTTCGTAATTCTTGAGGGTATTGCCTTGAAGAAATATTACACGTAGCACCGGTGATTCCCAGTGCCATGGGGTCCATATATTTTCGATGTTTCATTCTTATAAGCAAGCTGTCACGTCTATGAGCTCTCGTAAAAAAACATAAATGTGATTGCACTATTGATAAGGTATGATCTAAACGATTTTTGGGGGGTAATTCTATTGTGTTTTTAGTTGAATACATTCCAGTGTGTTCTCTTGACGGATGGGGATTACTGCGGAGTAATAATGATCTACAATGATATCACATGGACTGGCCAAGAAAGCGCTCCGGAAAAAAATGCTCAGGCGAGTACAAGTGTTTAATTACATATATTGTTTTATTTTATTTCATTTTTTAAAAACAAGTGCAAACCTGATAATGCATATGACATTTCCATTTATTTGAAAGCAGGATAAAAGAGCATTGTTGATTAATTGCCCTGCTCAAGGGCATAGGTGCCGCGGCCGGGGATCGAACCCGGGCTTTCCATATACAGCCAGGCGCCTTAGACCACTCGGCCACGGCACCTCCACTTGTGAACGATTATCAAACTCCTTGTATCGAGATATCCATCCACTCTGATATTCACTTTTCTATAAAGCATGTATGAACAATAGACAGCATAACGGTAAAAATGTAACAATCACAAAAACATACAATTAAATGAATTGAGTATATGCTTCTACTAATCAAATGATAGTTTACAATGATTGCAGACTGAATTTCAAATAAATATGACAATTATACAATGTAGTCATAGGCCTAATTTTGTCATATACTTGCATTAGTAGGCTGGATTTGATGCTGGAGACGGTACAAATTACTATACGATAGAAAGTTCGAGGACACCCGAGATCATCGACATCGAGACAAAATCAAACATGGGTCAACCAGGGATGTGGTTGTTTAGAGTCGATGGTTTGAAGATTATGGACGCAGCGTGTGAAAATGCAGGTAGGATGTTTTTCGAAAATTGTGATTCAATTAGTACCAGTACAGAGAAATGTACATTCATTAATTGAAAGAGCTGATTCCGAGGCCAACTCAGCCAAGACCGAGGGAAGCCCAATGAAAAGAGTACATGTTTTTGCTTGTTTGTTTATTAGCCTGTCGAGTTTGGTTGAAATTTGTTTTATGTGAACTATCAGTATGTTCAGTAATTCACCATTACTTTTCTTCGTTTTTTTTCTGGATTTTCCTCTAATCCCCCCATCCAAGACGCGGGGCAACCAAAATCGCAAAAATAATAATCATTATTCAAGAAGACTTTATCTCATTCATGTTGGAGTATTTCACGCCATCGGCAATAGAAATATAAGCAATTCAGGGCGGGACGCAGGGACGCATCCAGCTTCCACCAATGGGGCGGTAGTGCTAACTAAAAGACTAGAGTTAATTCAAAGACAAGAATAATAAATTGCGAGCGCGAAGCCCGAGATCATATTTTTCAGACGTCATCCACTCCATACTTTTTTGTCATTGTATGAACTATTTTTATTTTTCTCCTATTTGTCATGTAAAACAAATTGTTATTCCTTTCTGGTCATGTGGAGTTGCCCTTGTTTTTGTGGTTCAGTCAGGTTTATCATTGTCAAATCTTTCAAAATAAAAATATTATTTAATTCAAATAACTCATATTTTTCAGACATGAAAATCGAACACTTTGCAAGTTTGCAATAATGAACAAGATACATACATAAATAAAATAGGAGAGTAACATTCGTTATTAATGTTGAGAGTTTCATCAAATTTGGATCACAAAAAACGAAATTATTGACATTTAAATAAATCATAATTGTTCTTTTTTATTTTTATGTGTAAATGATGTGTCTCCATTATGATAAAAAAAGTTGCAAGAAATAAATAGTGCATTTATCAGTTGTCAATCCAACTGGTTCAGTTCTTCGGAGTATTTGTTTATTAAACCTCATTTAATACAATAAGATACAAAAAGAACGGCAACAGAGGCGTACCTGGCATATTTCGTCGGGGAAAGGGGGGGGGGGCAAGCACAATGATGGGCAAGGTTGGGGGGTTAGTAGGGTTGGACGTATAGGCATATTATTTTTCAGGGGGGCTGATTTTCATTGCTTGAATATCAACTTCACAGTTTTAGGTCAATTTACACTAAAATAATAATTGCAAATTGGAGCTCGAAGCGCGAGCTGAAAAAAATCGACCTAAAACGATGCATTTTGTGCACTTAATTACGAATAGGATGGGTATCTTCCTTAATAAATTATATAAATTATGCGAGCGCGAAGCGCGAGCTAAAAAAAATTAATATTCTTAACTGGACACTAGACATACTAAGCAGTTTTACTGGATGGGTATCTAAACAGTCGTGCGGGCGCGAACCCGAACTAAAACTTTTGATATTTCCACTTAAATGGGAATGAAACCTTTGGATCACGTAGGCTTGTTACGGAACAGAAAATTCAACGAATAAGAAAAAAGAAAGTTTGAGAAATATTGGACAAATATTGCGAAAATTATGAGCATTTGAACATTGCAATCACTAATGCTATTGGAGATCCTCTCTTTGGCAATGCAACAAGGATGTGTGATGTCACATGTGAACAACATTTCCTTTGATGGACTATAATATAATACCCCCAAAATGTCTGTTGCTGCCTTTTCTTTATATAAGGTGGTACAAACTCTTTATCCATGATGTGCTTTAATACTACATGCCCTCCAATTTAAACAACACATGATCAACTGATAGATGTGAGAAAAGAGGCAATTTTAAGTGAAATACATGTATATAGTAAACTAATGGGGAGAGTTGTTCACAAATGACATCACACATCTTTGTCTCATTGCCAATAGGAGGATCTCCATAGCATTAGTGATCGCTATATTCAAATGCTCATAACTTTGTCATTATTTGTCCGATTTTCTCAAACTTTTGTTGATCTGTTTCTTTGATTTTTCTCTTTTTACACAAGCTGTCTTTTTCCAAAGGTTTCATTCTCCTTTGATAACTGGATATTCTGAGCACTCTTAGTAACCATGAACGAGTTAGTTTCTAACTGAATAATCAATTGATGTGAGCGCAAAGAGCGAGGCGAAAATTTGAGATATTCCCCCTTGGAAATTGGACATTCTAAGCACTTTTTTTTTAATTATGAACAGGATGGTAGTTAAAAACAATTAATTTGTGTGAGCGCGAAGCGCGAGCTGAACATTTGTCATATTTCGACCTGAAAAACGTTACATTCTAAGCACTTCACTGATTTATGAACAGGATGGAATTTTATGCGAGTGCCAAGCTCGAAACTGTCAACAAATTGGTTTCTAATGATATGTTTTTATATCTTTGATTTTTTATATTCCGACCTGAAAACCGGACATTCTAAGCACTTCATTTAACTATCAACAGGATTGATATACCTAAGCAGTTATATATGAACACGAAGCGCAAGCTGAAATTTTAGATATTCCGGCCTAAGAACTGGATATTATACTTTTTATAACCGTGAACAAATTGGTTTCTAACTAATCAATTGACGCGAGCGGAAGTGCGAGCAGAACATTTTTTATATTTTTACCTGAAAACAAATCATTCATCTTTGGTATCCAATTAAAAAATGATAGGAGTGCGTAGCGCGACCGGAATTGTTGTTATAATATTACCTAAATGTTATTATTTACCTTGTTCCTGCCCCTTGTCAGCCCAGTCCGTCCTCACTATCGGTACAGAGAGCTCTAAAAGTAGCATTGCGTAAAAATGACAATTTACCGAAAAAAGTGTACAGTTTTATTGACAGTTACCGACAAAGATGATCGAAATTAAAAAAAAAAATTAGTTGGAACAGCCCCGTGTGCCCGACAGTTTATCATTTTTTCCCTAGAGTCTGCAGACCCGATATTTTGTTTTCCCCTTTCTCTTAAACTCTTTTTTCTTTTTCCCCCTTCCCCCTTTTTTCTCTCTTTCCCTTTTTCCTTTTTCTTTCCCTTGTTTGCTTCCTTTTTGTCGCTTGTGACTCGTCAGAGGGGGGCAGTCTGCCCCCCCCCCTTACGTACGGGAACATGGATAAGACATTAGTAGAACTATTTCAAAGGAATAATGCAAATCTTTAAAATTTATATAACTTTGCTATTTGTCATCCAATTTTGATCACATGTCAGTATTTTGCTTTGTGAAAAAAATTACATTCTTAGCACATTCTCATATAATGAACAGAACCTGGGTGTTGGCACTATGGGGTTGCGCTAAATTATTGAGTGGATTCTAACATGTATTCGAAATATATTGATTAAAACTGTACCGACTATGAGAGACGTCCAAGAGCAGTTTGTTTTTAAACGCTCGATGTTACTAACTTCACAAAATATAATTTAATTGTTGAATGTTTGGATTGAAATTCGATGAGATATACACGATTGTCCCATATCTTGCTTGTATTGAATTCATCTTAATGTATCCATGCTTGCACATGATTATTTTTTTTTTCATTTGCACTATCAACAGAACAACTAACCATTTCCCCTCGGACGCTACCAATGCTAGGTGGTACCAGTGTTATAATTTCGGGCAAATGTTTCAAGCAATCAACTCGAGACATTGAATGCGCCTTTGGAATCTACCGTGTAAAAGGTTATCTGACGACGACCAACAGCGTTACCTGTGTGACCCCAGCGATGTTTGTTTCCGGGGTCACAGATGTTCGGCTCTCACTAGACGGAGGCTCGATATTCAGTTATGTCGGAACTGTTGTTGTAGGTAAGAACTGTTAAATAGCCATGCTCGGAAGCTTCTTGATTTGTGCATGGACCTACAAATCATTGTGAAATAGTAATCTACATGTAATATTTCTATTCATATCTGTTTTTCTTGGTGTATGATGGTCACTGTGAATTGATTGAAACTTGAAAGATTATAAATCCGTGATTAGACATTGGTATTGTACAAAATCTATGCGCAGGAGACAACAAACCACGTGTAGTACGCACGTCTGTGCAACTCAAAGCTATATTGTGAGCAAGTAGCAGACAATGCATGGATCACTATAAAAAGTGCAAGGTTTCACAGGCCTAATTCATTCCCCATAGACTCATGTGTTAAAATGGCACGTTAAAAAATTCATAAAAAATAAGGATGAAATTCGGGGATCGAATGTTTACTACCAGTGGATAGGATATATATCTGGCAATCCATATCTGACCAGAAAGGGTCCCTCGACCGGCTCATTTTAAAAATAAATTGGCGTGTTTGAAGACACCTTCGGGGGGGGGGGGCAGATTCATCACCTCAAATAGCAAAATAGCCCTAATCCTTCCGCCAGTCAAAATATAGTCCAAAATTGGTGATATTTCTTCCCAATTTGGGAAAAGGAAGTTCAGTAATTACCAAAAATAGAATCAGTGTTAGATGGACAATCATATGCATACACTTTGTCAATCAGCCATATCAAAATAAAAAAATAGCAATGGGTTGGCTCGAATGAATATCTATGGCCTGCCACTAGTGATTAGGCCCGTGTAACCGCAAGCGATAGTGCCATCGGAAAGAGCGCCAGCTACGGCAGTCGACCAACTAGCCGACTACGCCAATTGTTGTATACGTAGACCGCAGTTTGGGCTAAGTCTATGATAAGTGATTATATTTTACAACAAGAATAGAAAAGGTATCATAATCATACGTTGCACTGACATGACTGAATAGTCGGTAACCATCATTACAATATTAGCCTGAGTCTCCTGGCTTAACAAAGTATTTATGTGTGAGCAGAGTGCATAAAGCAGTAAGTTCTCAGATAACTGAGTCTTACCTGGATATTGGGGAGAAAAGGCTTCGAGCAAGTCCACTGGCTGACGGAGTTGTTAAGTCAAGACTTGCTCTAGGCTTACGCAGGGAAAAGATTGGATGATGTGATGGGAGGCACGCCGACGGGACTGGGGTGCGCGAAGTGGAGGCTCCGTAGCAAAGTCCGAGTTGAAAACTTGAGGGCTCAGCTCCGCACATTTGATCCAGGGTACGGGTGGGAGCGTTGCGGCCAACCGATCGCGCATAGTGGCTCAGCTCCGCGACGGACGTACGCGAAAGATACACGCTCACAGTCTGTACGGCGATTACGTACGCGTGCGTGAAAATCAATGTCCACGGCTATAACACAGCCGAAAACGAGTCATGGGCCCATGTATTATGCAATGCACTACCGCGAAATATGAAAGTGCACGATGAAAAAGTACGATGAAAATATGGTTCTTTCTGAAGCTCCAAACTCCCCGAAACGTGCCAAAGGTTGACCAGGTGGTGATAACTCAAACACACGCTGCCCAAATATCTATCCAAAACGTCCGGATTACTCAACGGGGCCCAGGATCTACGACGATTTCAGAGGGACGTCAGCTTGATCCGAAGCCATGAGAAAAAAACCCTGCTCTTATCGGTCCACTGCCGTAGCTGGCGCTCTTCCCGATGGCGCTATATCGCTTGCACTTTTTATAGTGATCCATGCATTGTCTGCTACTCAATGTTGCTTAGAGTTGCACAGACGTGCGTACTACACACGTAATCCTGGAAAATCAAGCTGCGATGCTAGCTTCAATATAGGTAATCTTCGTTTCGTATAAGTTTTATTTCGCATATTTTAAAATAAAGCGACCGCCCAATGAATTAATCCGTAAGTTAATGGGTCAGTTGGTTATTGGTTTATAGACCAGTTCGTAGTTACTTCATGGACAATTTTGGTCAAATGACCTTTCATTTCTTTCATTATGATAGGCAGATTTCAAAGTAAGATATTAGGTAAACCTGCCTTACTTAGCAGGATGAAGAAATTGTATAGACCAGGTGACTAGAATAGCACACCAATGAACACTTTATGAAGGTCTTGACTCTTTGGTGCATTCACACTTTAAATCAAATCATAGCTACATGCTGTACAATGTATATTTGGGAAACTGTGAATACCAGTCGTTCGTGGACGCATTGTTTTTTTGTGGATGTAAATGAATACCACAATTCAAAAGAATATATGAATAATCAAGACATCAAAGTTGGTGCTTATCTCATTAGATTGTAATCCACCATGTCACTCCAGTACAAATGACCTTCCTCTGATCATGCCTAGACTCTTTTGATCAAAATGAAAGAAATGAAAGGTCATTTTACCAAAATTGTCCATGAAGTAACTACGAACTGGTCTATTAGATTCCATATACGCATATTAAAAGTATTACTATAGTCTCCATCATTATTGCAAGGAATAAAGAACGAAATGCTTACATGACATCAAACTCCAGTGCAGGTAATACATTTATGTTCCTAATCAATGGTTCAAAACAATAAACCTTGCACTTTGGGACATTGTATTTGAGGATAACCACCTTTTGAATATTTAATTCCATCTTGCATACAAGAAACACATGGTATTCTTTCTTAAAACTAAGCAAACAGACACTTGGAGCATACATGCGCCGGATAAAAACAAACTATTACAATGACAGGCTAGTTCCACATCTTGAGATTGTTATACATTCTTCTCGTTTTGCTCAGTAATGTCAGAATGGCGGTATCCAACATGTGCTTTTGTAAGAAACCCAAGACTTACGTCTTTTCATTCTACTGAATGAGAAAAATAAAATATCAGTGTTGCTCGTTGATATAATTCCACCATTTGCATACATTCACTTTAGTTTACTTAATTAATGCAAGGGTGAAAACGAGATGCACTCATGCTCAACTCACCAAAAGTAACGCTTCCATGCTTTGTTGTTTACCCCTAATCAATCACTCCCAATTCCATCCCTTAAAACACTAAAACATCATCATGTCCGTCTTTTCATAATTACACAACAATCCTCTCGTTGGTGAGCATACACCATGGCATTGCCTTTTTACATTAAATATCCAATTTGGATCTATAAGTTATTTTATGTGAGGGATAAAGACGAAAAATATACGTTTAACCTCAAAAACTACGTACAAGTAAAACAATGTTTTATAAATCCTAATGTTTCAAAACAGTAAACCTTGCATTTCTTGGTTGGACATTTAAGGATATCCTTTTGATTTTTTAAAGGTATTGCTTAACTTTGTGAGCAGCCAATTAAAAAAATTCTCAAACCAAGATGAAATATGTGTACAATTGCATGTATTAGAACTAATAAACCCTGAAAACAACCATCATTGAGAATGAAAAGCTATAACTACAAGGCAAACCCTGATTTTGTAAATAGGCGTCTTATAGACGCGTTAATAGTACACATAAGTGTATGGGATGAAAGTAAGATGGCGTTTCCGGTCACTTTATATTTCCATTATTGAAGCACTTAATAATTAGTTTCGAAAGCAATTTTTGGGGGGCTTCATTTTTGTAACATCACAGACACAGGTGACAAGTGTGACCTTCTAGCTCAGATTTTTTTTAAAGTCAAACCAATGTTAACCAATCACTTTAAGATAAGATTTATTTTATTTATACACGGTTAAAAGGCCCAAACAGTTCACAGACTGATTTCCATTTGGGCTGTGTGGAACATGCAATTGACAAAGTAAACATCTTAAAATCAGTGATTAACGAACAGTATGTATGGAACAGGAGCATCAATTAAATATTACAAGGCAATCATTGGAACGTGAAGAGGAGGGGAGAAGAAAAAAGGAAGAAGAAGAAGGGAAACGTGAGAGGGAGAAGAAAAATACAACAGAGAAGATAACAGAAGAAGAAAAGAAGAGGAAGAATAAGAACAATAATGATAGTAAGAAAAAGAAGAAATTATATAGGCCTACCGTTCTAAAAAATATCAATAACTTACAACATGAAATCTTCTGATCTTCTGATCTTCAACTCGCTATCAGCTCATCTCATCAGTAAAACATCATGTCTGGAAGAGGTAAATTGGAACAAAGCGGTGCAGAGTAAATGTGTACATGGTACATTTCAGATTCAACCTTGCATTAATAAGAAAATCTTAATGTTATTCCCCTTTGAAATCTTAACAAGTAAACACTTGCAACATGCTCACACCAAGTATTTAAAGAATATATTATCACATCACAACTCCTAGCCTAAGGTTGTTGAACCTTCGTCAAAATTATCATTTTTCTAATTCCATTATGCTCAATACAAATATTGCAAAATTGCAGTGATCAAGATGTTGCTCTTTTCAAAGAAACTCTCAAGAATTGTGATTTTTTGTCATACTACTGAACGTACAAAAAACATTAGAAATCAAAAGTGTTACTTGCTTGTTTGAATTCACTTTTGTTTACTTAATTTAATGCAAGAATGAACAAGAGATGGGATCATGCGCAACTCACTAAAAACAAGTCACTATCCCCAATCGATGCCTCATACTCCCCCAATTCCACTATGTTTCTCATAAAACTGTATCTGTCCAATGGTATTCATGCAACATTCCTCAAGCCTGTAAGCATACTGATGGTCTTGCTCCTTTCTCATATTCTAAAGGCCTAATTTGCGTAATGGATTAAGAAAATAAAATGTTTGTGTAACATCAAATACATCTAGCAAGCAATGCAATACTTTATATTCCTGATCAATGCTTCAAGACAATAAACTTGCATTTCTTAAGACATTTCAGGATACACTTTTAAATATTTCAAATCCATCATCGCATTAATTGGGAAAGAAAAAAGGAAACACTTTGTTATTTCCTTTTGATGTCCAAACAAATAAACGCTTAAAGGGGAAGTTCACCCTGAAGAAAAAAAAAATAATAAAAAACATTGGTGAAGGTTTGAGGCAAATCCGTTAAAGAGTAAGAGAGTTATTAGAGTTCAAAGTTTTGGATTTGTGACGTCATAAACGAGCAGCTGCCCCATGTGTTATGTTATATAAAATGCATGAATTTCAAATTTTGTATGATTCGTGATGACTTAATTTTGTTTTCTATTCATGATTGGGTGTGAAATGATTTGTCTATTGATATACAAAAGGTGCAGAGAAAACCATTTTCAATTTTCTGAGAAAATTACATTTCATTGACTTTTCACCATTCACTATGTAGGAATGCTGCTCGCATATGACGTCACAAATCAAATAATTGAAATTCTAATAACTTTTTAATTATTTGATGAATTTTTCTCAAACCTTCGGCAATATTTTTTATTATTTTTTCTGCTATTTTTACAATAAACTTTTTGTCAGGGTGAAATCCCCTTTAAGCATACATATTCCTGCTATTCAAAGAATCTAACACATTACAACAGGAAATTTTTTCATCTTAAGGATTTGCACTTTAAAAATTCTCTTTTTTTATTCCACTATGCCATAATACAAGAATGATTAATGACCGAATCGCATTATTATAGCTTTGCTTCTTTTTGGTAAGATACTCTCAAGAGTTGTGTCCTTTCATCTACTGGGTGTAATTAAGCATTGAAAAATTCAAGGTGTTATCATGGTTATTGTTTATATAGATTCTCTTTGGTTAACTCAATTAATACGAGGAGGAAAACGAGATGCAATCATGCGCAACTCACCCTTTAATTCAAACGTTAGTCACGTTAATGCTATGTCCTGTACCCCAATCAATGCCTCGAATATACCAAATTCCATCATATGATTCTAATAATAAACTTCATATCACCCCTCTTTTAAAATGAGCAACATTAATTTTTTGAACAAGTGCACACCTAGTTACCAATAATGCATACATCATTTCCATTTATTTGAAAGCAGGATAAAACAGCATTGTAGATTAAATGCCTTGCTCACGGGCATAGGTGCCGCGGCCGGGGATCGAACTCCGGACTTTCCATGTATAGTTAGGCGCCTCAGACCACTCGGCCACGGCACCTCCACTGGTTTGATTCATGAATTGATCAATCGATGCATTAGTATTGTCATATTATTCATCCTTTTCAGGAGACGAAATATCCCCTGTAACCTTCAACAGTAATCCCGACGGCAATCTCACCATTACCTGGGATCCTGCCGAGCTCCCTGATGTTGACGAAGTCGATGTTGTGGTATATGAGATTTCTAGTGACGCAAACGTCATCAGTTGGGAAGCCATTAATACTACAACAAGGATACATTCAAGCGAACCAGGACGTCTTGGGATTACTATTCATGCTTATCCTCAAAGGGATGTGGGCGAAATGTCTCCCATAATTGGAGCTCTTGGAATTTTGGCTCGAGATGAAACGAATTCATCGTGAGTTCTTACTGGGGTATTTATTAAATATTAGGGGAGTTCGTTGCTGCAAGAGCAAGGGAGAAATCAAACCGACTGAATTACCATGATTAGAGCTACTGTTCTACACATGGAAAACAATCATGCAAAAGCCTTAAAGGCGTGGTCACACCACCCGAGCGTTGTTGGAGCGGTCGTGGAGCGGTAGGGAAAGAGGGCTGAATTTCGCTCACAAAATCGGGGGGGAAATCGAAATATCGAGAACAAAAAAAAGACAATCGAAATAAAAAAACTAGGCCTTAAAGGCATGGTCACAACGCCCGAGCGTTGTTGGAGCGGTCGTGGAGCGGAGAGAAAAAAATTATCACCACTGGCTACCATTCACCATTTTTGATTTCGATTGTTTTTTTTTTCGATTTTTGTTATCGATTTTTCCCCCAATTTTGAGAGCGAAATTCGACCCTCTTTCCCTTCCGCTCCACGACAGTTTCAACAACGCTCGGGCGATGTGACCATGCCTTTATATTTTTTTATGATGAAAATTACAAAAGTGTGGCTGTCCATAAGTTATGTGACCTGAGTGTAGGCTAGCTAGGATCCAAACTTATTGTTGCATCTTAAATGAATGCGAATATTAATATATGCATGGTCTTTATGTTTATTATTATTGTTTGTCTTCAAATATGAGCTCCGTATTGAAAAAAATATTTCTAACAAATTACAATTATTAATGTACATCTCTGATTGGTTCTCTGCGACTGCTTCATGGTCGGTTTTTTAACAGTGGCGCATAGAATCTTGATTAGCCATGTCATACTAAACTTTGTCACAGAGCCCTAATGACAGGAATCGTCCCATCCTCTTTCGTAAAGTGTTTAAATGTCAGCTTTTTTTTAAAGCGACGCAACTTCGGGGAGGCGTTTGCATGGGTAAAACTACTGTTATGCGCGTGCCTGGAACAAGGAGTGGCTCTTCTGGCAAAACAATGTTTAGAATGGCTAGAATTGTGTAACAGAAGTCAAGGTGCAAATTCAATGCCAAATGTCTTTCTAGATCACATTTCATAGTACAATCGTTATATACTTTTGAAAACTTAATCTTTAACATAGATGTTGTAAATATCATTGTTAGAAAAGGATATTGAGCAGAGTATTTACTATTGTTACTTTAAATGAGTCATGTTCTCATAAGAATCGATGAATGGAAAGTATTATAATGGTTACTTCATTTTGCAACTCGAAATAATAGCATAATAGTTACATATACATGATATTAATCAGATCCTTAACCAAAGCTTTGTTTTTTTATTTATGTAATATTTGCTTGATATTTTTCTCCTTTTTTTCAGAATTGAAAGGAGGGGAATTTGGAGCGCCATCCAACCTCTCAACTGGCTATACCCCGTCAACATGACGTCATGGTGTCAATCATGGATAACTCGAGAACTCACCGAGCTTAACGAATGGCTCCCTCAACGGCCAGCATGTCCATGCACAGAGAGACAAGCAAGGAGAGATATAGGATCATTCACTGTTTTCTTGGACTGTAGGCATGGAGAGGCTGAAGAAAACTGTTCATCTGGCAGAACGGATGCCATGCTCTGTGTGATCTCTAACATTCCAAGGTTATAAGAGCGATTCCCACTTCAGAGTCAATATAAATTATATCTTTATTCGTCCCTGATTTAATGAAATTGCTAAGTCTTGCCATAAATGAGGAATCATGTTCAGGTTTCCTTTATTTCATTTCGACTCAACATATTAAACAAATGTGAAAGAACTATATAAATAAATACAAGGGAATGCACTATGTAAGCGATATCATCATAAAGGAAATCGATAAATGTTTTTGGTAAGCTATAAGAAATAATAGAAATCATACAATTATGAAATATACAATGAGGGTAAAACAAAATGTAGAACAATCTCGATTGTTAAAACATCCTTCTGCAAGGCTATTTTTATAAATAATTTAGATAAAATAAAAGTCATGGAAACGGAGGGATGCACTAAAAAACAGGGCTTGCTGTGTGTATCATAGAGAAAAATATCGGAAGATAGGTTATTGGACGATATAATGTTAAGACTGTTAAGAGTGTTAATTTGAATTCATTTTCACTTAAAACTTTTTAAGTTGCTGGCTAGAGAGAACAAGGTGTAGCCACAGGTCGATAAAAGTATGTATTTTTATTCCATAGATTTGTTTTAAACATAGAAAAAGCGAGAATTGAGTTGTTTGATCCGTTCTGGTCTACTGACCATGTAATGCTTGTTTTCGATGCAGAATTTGAATAAGAGATGAAAGTTATGTGACGCGCTTTGACCAATTATATTACTTACAACTAATCATATTTTTAAATACTTTTTGATCAATAGTGTTTCTGGTGCGGGTCAGGAATGCTGCTACGACAATGCTGGCCATCTGATTGAATTTGGTGGGAATGGTGCAGGCTTTTCACAGCGTCAACATCAACGTGTCGCCTCGCCCAGTCCGATTTCCGGACTCGGCCCTGTGCCAATTCTGTCTCACTATCTAACTGACACGGTCCCATACTTGCAATGCTGTGTTGCCGAAGGAAGAGATCCACAACGTTTTTGTGAGCTTTACCGCAAAGTGAGACCACCCAATAATTGTTACAGCTATCAACCACCAAAACCAGGTAAAAATTATATAAATTATATCGGCCAATCAATAAAAAAAAAAGATTTACATATATACAACTTTAAATCATTTAAGATTTAAGTGTAATATATTTTCTTAATAGTTTGCTCTTTGTAAGCGAGAGAACGAACACAAAAAATGTTGCATCGTTTTGCTTTTAGTATTTCTGATTTCTTTTCACCATTTAATTACATTCTACTATTCTTTGTTTCATATATTTTTTTTTCCCAATCATATTACGTTAACAGGCATTTTTTCGATGTATTAAACACGGTGGATCCTTTTATGTTTTGTACCTGATTTTTCCATTACAACATTTGAAAAGTGGCCCGTATTTACCAAATTACACACCATTTTTGTGGATGTTGCTGATATTAGTGACATAACCTTGATCCTTCGCTCATTTGTTTTAATTCACATTAAATATGACCAGACTTTATAAAGTAACGTGCATTTGTATCATCAAATATAGCTTCTGCTTTTGGAGATCCCCACTTTATTACATTCGATGGTCTGAATTACACGTTTAACGGGTATGGCGAGTTCACACTGGCCAATCTGGATGAAAACGAGTTCATACTACAAGCGAGGAGTCTGCCAATGAAAGGTTTGCAACGTATTATTTACATTCAATAAGTATAAATCAGCACGAAACTTCATTGTTCTGATAACCATGTACCTTGTAGTTCCATTCCCCGAAGACCTCCACCAGGAAGGGTAACTCAGGGCTGACGAGAGTGGGAGTATTGTTACTCTGTTTTGCTTTGTTGCAGGTTTTGCATGTTTAGTTTTACTTTAACTATGTCAGTGCTTTAGGAGGACACCATATCGGCTGTGACACTATTCCAGTGGGAGATTCCTTCAGGGAAGAAGGAATTAGCCAGTTGGGTAGTTGTGATGAACTTTGATATGACGTCATACAGTTCATCATGGGATCTTCTTAATCTTGTTTTTTCTTGTGACATTTTTTTAAGTCAAGTTGAGTTTCTCCATGGATGATCTTATATAAGTTGATGATTCGGTGATTTCTCCTCCTTTCTTCGAGTAATATTATTAAACACCCGAAATATAAAAAAGGTACATTAATAATTTCTTGATATCAGTTTTATAAATGATTTGAAGAAGTATGATCCCCTTTTCCAATAGACACACTATTGTTTCTAATTTGATAATTTTCAAGATACTCGTAATAATGTACACGACACATCACGTATGATAAGGAAAATTCAGGACAGTTATTGTGTATTGTGAATTTCCATTTCATCTCGTTAGTTTGACATTATTGCAATGTAGACGAAGTAGAAAAAACAGAGCATTGCTAAACCCTTCACACTAACATCGTACGATTCATGCTGAATAAAAAGTTTTTTTCACTACATTATATGATTCATGCTGATTTATACGTGATTTTTTGCATTGCCTGGTTAACTTCCAGAAACACCAAATGCTACAATATTCACGGCAGTTGCTACAAAGTCTAATGGAAGTGACGTCATACATGTAGAGGCCAATGGGACGTTTGGAATGAGCGTGTTTTTCCGAAGGGAAGGAAGGCAATGCTTCGAGGAAGCGGATTTTACGTTAAGGAGAACTTGGTATCTTCGAGGTAAGAGAAGTTAGAACAATAACACCTGAAGGGTCAGTGAAACTTCCTTGAATAGATAAAAGAAGATTTTTACTGTTTACTGGGAACTAAGCGGTATTTAGTTCACGTCCTTGAAATTACAAATAAGGCTTTGCTAAGTGACTTTGGAAATTTATGCGTTTGAAAACAAAAATGATATTTTCTGACATGTTTTTTATGTGCGTATGGTGATAATAGGAAAAATGAAAGATCGCCCAACTGTATACAGTAGCAGTACTCTGGCAGTCGTTTTTTATTCTTCTCCTCCTCGTCGATCATCCTTCTATTTCTACTTCTTCTCATTCCATCTCTTCCTTCTTTTCAATCGTCTTCTTCCTCTTCTCCTTCCTAAATTGTTTTTCTCCATATTTTTATTTTTCTTGCTGTTTTTTCTTTTTCTTCTCCACCTCCACCTTCTTCTCCTTTTCTTCTTCTTCTTATTGTCCTTCTTCATTTCCTTTTCTTCTTCCTCCTCCTCCTCCTCGTTCTTCTACATATATTTCTCCTTTTTTTCTTCTACCTTTCCTCGTTCAGCGATCGAAATCTTCTGTTAGCTAAAAGGGGGTAGTCGTCGAAAGTTCATCAAGTAACGCAAGCGTTTCCATTTCTATTATGTTTTTTTCCATCGAAAATGTTTCGACAAAGGTATCACTACCGTGCATCCCACAAAAACAAAACCGAGATTTAACGATGATTTATCATACATTAATCATAATTACCATAGACAAAATGACTTATCATTACAAAGCTTTGACTCTATTCTTTCATCTGGTACAATGAAGAATATTTACCCTTTTACGCATGAGTGAGTAAAACAATTTCTAGAAAGGATACCCAAAAGTCATTTGGCGGGAGTATCTGAAATTCAAAAAGAAAACCACATGCTAAAAACGTTCAATATCGTTATTGAATGCTCGTTATTTTGATTCCCCAATCCCAGAAAATGGTCCATAAATAACAAAACTATTTTCCTTCGAAATAATGCTTGTATTGCCATAATTTGAGTAAACAAACGTGCATGGCTGACCGTCAACAAAACGTAGTGTCGAGTTAGTCTGACAGCTAGCCTGTAAAACCTCTTCATTTTATGAAATTATTGAAATTCAGGCCCTATTTCAAATAAACAGGACTTTGTTATTTCCCAGTTTCCTAACCATTTTAGGGGATTGAGGTATCAAATTAAAAAGTAGGTATTGAACATTTAAAATATGTGATTTCTTTTTTTAAACCCAGATAGTACCCGCCAACCTAATATCCTTTCATTTTTTTAATCACTCATGCGTGAATGAGAAATCTCCTATGATGTACCAGAGATGAAAGAGGGGACTCTAAGCTTTACAATTCAAGGTTTTTTGTCTATTGTATTTGTGATTAAGATATGATAAATCATCGCTAAATCTCGGTTTCGTTTTTTTTTTGTGGGACGCACTTTATATCATTTTGCATTTTCTCTTTAATGAGGCCAAGAATTTGGTATAAAGAGCCGGCTGTTATATTGTTGCCACCCGTACGGTAGCATGTTTAAAACTACAGTATATAACCTTCACGAATACTATGTGTTCCTTCTATTGGTACCCTGATGCGACGTCTTTCAATAAATAATATTATAAAACTAATGAACGTAACATTACATTATGTATTGATAAAAAACTTTTTTTTTTCAATGAAATAGGGGTGACTGTGAGAGCAGAAGAAAATTTGGCAGTAGATGGAATATCGATCTCCTTCGATAATGGTATCGCTGTCAAGCTTACCGCACGAAACGACGCCCTTGCCCTCTTCGTCACCGTTACACACCGGTTTAAATTCCACACACAAGGCATGCTGGGTACTTGGAATGATGACCAAAGTGATGATCTCCAGAGACCTGATGACGTCATTATACCGGTGACTTCATCCATGGAGACAATATTTTACGAGTTTGGAAATCTTTGTACGTATTCACATCCATAAGGATTCTGATGAGCATGTAAGCCTGTTCCATGTGTTTTATTGCGTATGTGCATTATTGATTTGGGAAAGCTTGACAACGCTACATGATTGAATACTTTCAATCATTTGAAATTTGAAATTGACGCGTTTGATATGTAAATAATGATTATATCTTGTTATATGTTTGTTTATGTATACCTATACTGTAATAAATTTATCTGTCTATGTTGCCCTGTATTACGTTCGTTTAGAACTGATAACCTGGGCCCATTATTGTAATTGATTCTTTTTTTTATGAATAAAAGGTGATTTTTTTTAAAACAACTGAGTGTTATATCAACTTTGATCTATTTATATCTTGTGGTATCTAACAGGGCGTGTCAAGAGGAATGAATCTCTATTCTTCTACAGACCAGGATACAGCTATTCATCATACACAAACTATAACTACACTCCTTCTTTTGAAAGACCAACTTTCTCAATGGATGATCGAGTCAGTCACGTGTGCGGCGATGACCAATTGTGTGCATTTGATTTTGCAGTCAGCGGAAGCGAGGGTTTTGCATCACAGACGTTGAATACAATCAGTCAGTTCAAATCGACGAGCTCTGATTTATTACCTCGTACGTGTTTTTACTCATAAACTCTTAATAAAATCATAAATATTCAATACGAATCTTTTGGAATAACCAGAAGTATTTAAAAGACCATGTTCCTTCAAAAATCATGTTGTTTTTTTTAAATACAAAGGGAACAAAGCACTAGTAGATTTATCAATATTACTTCATAAACTGAAGAGAAATGTATAGCATTATAACGATATCACTTTGATTTTTTTCTACAGTAATGTCTATAGATTTGATACATATATGTGATATTAATTGATCAAGAGTACCTCGTTCTGTCCAGTCGTTTTCCCCGAATTCCTCTACCAGTATGTGTTTTCCGAGGCTTCTAAGACATGTAAGAGTGATGGTTTGAGGGCTTAGGGTTTTTGGGAGGGCCTTAGTAATTTGATTTTGAAGGTTTCGGAGCTATTTGAAGCGGTAATTTAGTAGTAAAAGAAGAACCGGACTTCAAAAATATGGTAAATCATGAAGGAGTTAATCTCTAGATAACACTCGATTAAAAAAAAATGGTTGATGATGATAGCACCCCCCCCCCCTTCCCATTCCGTTGTACCGTAGATGTAAACGAATGGGAAAGGAAAATAGCTGTTTGCTTGAAATGGCAAAATTTAAATAAAAAAAAATTCTGTATTGCATTGTTTGTTAATAAAGTAACCTGCCCGTCACTGTTATTGACAAACGGACGTGTGCTCACCACTTCATCTTCGCCAGGAGCTCTGGCTACGTTTAGCTGTGACAGTTGCTATTTCCGAAGAGGGCCTGCCAATACAACATGTGCATCGGACGGCACTTGGCTACAGCCTCTCGCTTCGTGTATACCTATAGGTGGGTTTGTATTGTTGTATTGGTTTATTGCCATTTCGTCCACTGCCATTTTGTCCACTACCCACATGGTCTAATATCATTTCGTCTACCATCAGTTGGTCCACTATCCACATGGTCCAATTACCATTTCGTCCAATCACCATTTCGTCTAATAGCCATTTCGTCTATTATCATTTGGTCTAATAGCCATTTGGTCTAATGGTATTTTTTTGCCAATTGGTCCAATAGCCACTCTGCCCACTATCATTACGTCTATTTCCATTTGGTCTAATAGCCAAATGGTCTAAAGGCAAATGGTCTAATAACCACTTGGTCTACTTTCATTTCGTCCATGTTCCATTTGGTCTAACTGCATTTGGTCTACTATCACTTGGTCTAAACTCATTTCGGCTAACAATCATTTGGTCTAATTGCCATTTGGTCTAATAACCAATATGTCCAATTGCCATTTTGGCTAATCACCATTTCGTCTAATATTCATTTCGTCTAATACGCATACTGGTCTACTATGCTGCACTAGCGCCCTCTACGACCCGAGTCGACTCTATTTGCGATTGTGGGCCTAATTAATTCTCTTCAACTTCTTGATTTATTTTATCACTGTTGACTAGTGTTGTTCGTCAATGATTACTTTGCATTATGGAAGTGTTTTTAATTATGTATATCATTTGTATTATGATTATCCTTATTATTATCATTTTTGTTAATATTAGTAATATGATCATCATAATCATTATTAGTAGTAGTATTATTGTGAATTTTATTATTATTATTATTATTGTTATTTATTAGTATAATTATGATGATTATCATTCTTATTATTATATCCATTAATTGCTACAGCATGAGTATATCACAAACATACTCATCGTTATTGTCAATACTACTAGGCCTACATTTATTTTAGGCGCAGGCGGGCTTCTAGCGACGGGAAACGAACAAAAAGGGAGAGGATAGTACAAGAAAAGAAGATAGGACAGATCGGGAAGAGCTCTTTTTTGCGGGTGGGGGTATATTGATCAATAATATTTCTTTAAAAGGCTATAATTATTGTCTTTCATCTGTTTATCGTCGTATTTTGATATCGGAATACAATATTCTCCTTTCTTTTTTTTAAATAAAAATTGAGCGACAAATTAAAATAAAAGGACCCTTTTCCATTTTCCCCATCTTAGTTCCCCCTTTTATATGTGTGTGTGTGCGCGCGCGCTTTAGGGGGGGGGGTGGGGGTGCCTGAATTGCTGTACCCACTGAATCGACCCTTGCGATAGTAGTTATCATCATAGTTTTTAGGTTTTTTTTAAACTAATATCATCAATAATTTCAAGGTATTAAAGTCATTTCGCTCCCTCCTCGGATAACGCAAATTATTTGTATTAGACGAAATGGCTATTGGACCGAATGGCTATTAGACTAAATGGCTATTGGACGATTTGGGAATTGGACGAAATGGTTAGTAGACGATTTGGTTGGTAGACGAACTGATTATTGGACCTAATGGTTGATGGACGAAATGACTATTAGACGAAATGGCAATTGGACGAGTTGATAAGTAGACGATGTGGATATTGGACCAACTGAAATTAGCCGACATGGCTATTGGACCAAATGAACGGTGGACGAACTGGTTAATGGACGATTTGGCATTAGACCAAATGGATTTAGACGAAATGGTTGGTAGACGAAATGGTTGTAGACGAATTGGCTATAGACTAACTGGCTATTAGACTAAATGGCTATTAGACGAAATGGTGATTGGACGAAATGGGTGGTAGACGAAATGTTGATGGCCGAAATGGCATTAGACGAAATGAATGTAGACCATGTGGTGAGTGGACGGGATGGCAGTAGACGAATTGGCAATTTACCGTTGTATTCATGCGACGATATATTTTTGTAGGTCAGTGCAGGTGTGGAAGTATCTATAAATAGTTAAAATTCGATAACGACCGAAATTATTTTGTTTTCTTATTGCTTTATATACATTAGAAAAGAGTTCAAAAGAAAAAAGAAACATAAATGAAACAGACAACATGTATTCTGGAAAACCATACATTTATACGTGATCTAGATGAGACGAGTTATTTTAGTCAATGGATTTTTAATGATCAATTGATTTTATTCATCACCTTTACATTTTCGAATTTAGAGATATTTGTGTTTGCTCTTACATACATTCACATGATACTCTACGCCATTTCTTTTTATAATAGAACTTCAATGCGAAACGCCCGTGGCGCCCTCACACGGTCATGTGATGGTTGGTGGTTGTCCAATCACATACGCTACATTCACATGCACAGGTGGTTATGACCTTGTCGGTACGTCAATGATGGAATGTCTTCATGATGGTTTTTGGTCACATCCAATTCCAAAATGCGAGATTAAAGGTAAATATGCGATATATATTATGAATGAAACAGCGAAACAGTGCCCTCATTTATGAAAGTTAATTCTCAATATTTAATTTTAGTTTGATTTCATAACAGTGTAGGATCTATCAAACAGATGGTCCTGGCTAAAAATATTTATATTGAAAGGAAAAGAGTAAAATTCACAGAACAAAATGTTAAAATTTCATAAAAATCGGATAACAAATAACAAAGTTATTGAATTTTAAAGATTTGCATTATTCCGGTGAAAGAGTTTTAGACATGTCTCCATGAATATTTATTAGGTGGGCTGAAGATTTTACGTCCCCACTTAACTTTTTTTTTATTGCATGAGATCATAACTGTTTCATTTTTTTTCATAAACGTGTAAATGATGGGTCCCCATAATTTCAGCGCAACATATTCTTCATATCAAAGACCTCTTTTTTGTGAATAGCTTTGCATTTTTGTTCAGTTATGTTTACATCAATATGATTTCGCCTTTTTTTCCTTCTCTTTTTTTTCTTTTCTGTAGATATACACATATTATATGAATAAGTCGACTATATTTTCTTTATTTCCAAGGGGGATCCACACTTTACAGTACAAGCTTTGTTTTTAGTGGACCCCCTCATTTCCATTTATGCTCAATATTATACTGATTTTTTGTTTGTTTGACGAAGTAAGAATGCTCGTCTGTAAAAGTGAATTTGATTTGTATTAATTTATATTACTTTGTATTTCTTTTGAATGGAAATGGAATAAAGAATAAAAGAAAATAGGTTACAGCAAGAAATAAATAATGCACTTAATCAGTTGTCAATCCAATTGATTTAATTCTTGATAGAAAATTGGTGAATAAACTTAAGTTCTCATAATAAAACACAAGAGAACAAGAGGGGATATGACATCATCCGCCTACCTTATTAATGTTCATGAAGACATGCCAAGAACTGTTTCACCGGAATAATGGAAATATTTAAAATCTAATAACTTCGTTATTTTTATCCGATTTTGATCAAATCTCCAGCATTTTACTTTGTTAATTTTTTATACATTTATTTTAATATAAATATCTTTAGCCCGACCCATTCCTTTAAAGCGGAAAGGTCACATCTTCTCCTAAAGGGTCATAAGATTTTGTAGTGCAAATTGTCGACGCAAGACGAGCCTTTTTATTTTTAGGAAAGAGGCTTGTCAAATATTTCGTGACCTAAATGCAATTCATTGGTGAGTGCAGAGCCTTTTAACACTGGCGCGAAAGATTTCCTGCACAAAAATCTAACCCCTTGCAAAATTTTGGATCCACCCTTGGTCAAGAGCAAACAAAAATTAGGTATTGAGAATCATGATAAAAGCAGTGTAATGTGTTGTTTCTTGTGTGTTATACGCACGACTGATGCACTGGGGACCTGTTCCCGAATTAAATCGGCGAATAAGTTTTATTTTCTCCATTATAACTGATGGGAACTTTCTTCAAGCGAATCTCCTTTCGACAAATTTGAAAACTTTATTTTAATTATATGCTCGTTAGCAATAGTTTAAAAACAGATCGAATTTTTATTTTTTGGCGATGGAATGAAATTGACTGAAAAATATGATTTGGGTATCTTACGAATAACTTAATATTTCAGCCATACAAAAGAAACAGACTCAAGACCGATCAAAGGTATAAACGACACGTATTCACAAAGGGATTTTTGAGCCATCGAGTGAACCAATGATTTATTCAGATTTCCTGTGTAAATTACGCTTATTTACTGCGTACTAGTATATTGAACAAAATCCAATGCTCATTCGCGCCTTTGTCACAATGCGCCAAATTACCGCCTATTACCCTTGTTACTTGTAAATACGCTATATTGATGATTCCACTGTTAGAATTAACCAGTCCACTCTTCAAACATTGGACTCATGAATAAAATAGCGTAGATTATACAGGAAATCTGCATAAGCCATGGATTCAAACGATGGTTTTAAAAGACCACGAATACGAACCATAAGGCTTTCCATTGTCATATCAATATACATGTATTCGTTGGTTTGGAGTCGGTTTTCGGGTGTGACTGTTGCATCTGAAAAGAAAAAAAAAACACCTGAATAATCACTGAAACTCATCACAGTGACATTCGCCATGTATTTATTCACTTTCAAGGTAATATGGAGACTATGAAGCTCAATTCGGTCCATGCTGCAGCAATAGGGGGAGGTGCAGCTGCCTTCGTTCTTATTCTGTGCCTCATCATCGCCTGTCTGGTTACTAAGCAACGGGATAAACGACGAAAACAAGCACTGAAGTAATGAAATCCACTTTTCTCTCTCCCTTCTCTCCCCCCCCCCCTTCGATCTATATATTTATGTAGACATTTTCCTCTCTCTGTATAAATCTCCCATCTACCTTTCATCCATTCCCCTCTTTTTTCCCACTATCTCTCTCTCTTTCTTTCTCTCTAATAATCATAGACCTACAGGCACATGCACTTAATTTTCTCCAACTCATTTCATTCAAAGTTTCATCCGAAATGTATAACATAAATTTTACGTTATAATTACATTTCAAAGTGATCATTTTGTTTTGAAAACAGTCTACGATAATCTTTGCACAAACCACTGTAGCTGCAACAGCAAGATACTGATGGAATGAAACGCTTAAAAATATACGAAAAAAAGAGGTTTTCTTAAAACATACTTAAGAACGACACGTGCACGCGTCGGTATCAATAATGCATAAGGCATAAGTCTATTTTAATTGTTTGACACATGATGGTAGAGCGGTGTAGTTGTAATGCTTTGGTCAAGGACCGTACCTGTAATCGAACCCTGGACTCCAATGGTATAGTCGGGCACCTTAGACCACTCGGTCATTGTATACCTACACACATCACTACCTATCACTCTCCTCTCGCACACGACACACACACACACACATCCCCTCACACTTCCATCTCTGTTTTATATCATCTCCGGTCTCCATTTTTCCAGTTGTCCTCCTTTCTTGTTAGTGTACCTCTAACATGTCTAAGGATTACAATATGTATGTCAACATCGTTTGAAATAACCTTAAATCATAATCATTTCCATGAATTCCTAAGCCGTGTTCGATCTTAATCCGTATTCCCTTTTAAATTACTATATTTCCCCAGGTCAGTTGAGAACAACATACCCTTTAAGGCATTTCATTTTTTTGGGTGCTTTGTTTTAAACACATGTTTTCAAATGGATTGAATGAAAGTTATTAATTGGAAAATAACCTTTTGTGTGCTAACGAGATTGTTATCATAAAACCAAAGCCATGCTAGGTTACATTATAAATAAAATAATCATAATTGTAATAATCTAATTCATTATTAGGACTATTCATATTTTCATCATCGCTAGTGTCTGTATTTATCCTGGGTGGGTAAAGCATTCTTGCTTGTTTTAACTTACTTGGGGATGAGTTCAATCCAGCTAAACATGTTACGTCACAGTTACTTATAATGTTAATTCTACGTGTGTCATTTTCTTTTTCCCTTCCTTCAGAAAACGTTTATCGAACAGATGGTCTACCACACGAAATCCTCTGTACGATCCGAACGCTTCTAACAGTTGAATTTATCCCACGGCCTGACTGATGATGACTGCAGCAGAAAGCTTTCCAGAATGAGCCTATGGACGTTTTAAATAGCGTAACATGCATATTTACGAAGAAGAAACTAATCAAAATATTATCTTGTACCTTACAAATGACTTGCATAAATCGCTAAGCTTGTGACAGTTCCATAATCAAAATGGAATATGAATAGCCTTCATATCAGCCTAAAATGTGTCATATATATATATATATATAGTGACGTCATCGAAATACCGTAATTTTATAGAGATTGTTACATAGAAGTAGGTCGAACTCTCAACCTTCAAGTTTAGCAAATGCGCCCCTCCTCTTCAAAAAAATACCAACCACCTATTTAGACATTTTTCTTCTCGAAATAGCATACAATTGCAATAGCTGCAATTGCAACTTTGTCGTGTTTGTATCTAGTCGGGGAGACATGATCAAGATTATTGCATGACATGACCGCCATATTGGGTACGTATGCGATTTTTTTTTCTTGTCAGAAGTTGTAGGCCCACGTGTAGAATAGGTTGTCTATTTCAAGAATGCGACGGATGTCACCTGGCCACTCTTGGGTATTTTTGATTGACGCGTTAAAGCCTGTGTATAGCTTTGGTAAAGGGTCAATAATGTGATTGATAATCGAATATCATCTAATATGACAGTCTTACTGAAGCGTAGAGACCGTTAGATATTTTTCCAACTGCACTTCTCTGAGAAAATTTCAAATATGCAAATCTTGGATATATAGCGCCCTCTCTCGGCGATGCTTGTTTTAAATTAAAAAAATGGGCATTCAAGCACTTATCTTATAAATTTAGTGATTAGATATCCAAAAGTTACAGACATAGAACATATCTTCCATGATTTGGAATAGGATTTAATTGAAAGACAAAAACACACAGATATTTTAATTTGATCGGGTGACCCGATCAAGTTAAATTTCCATGTAAAATCGCAAAATTTATCCTGTAAAACACATTTTCATGTCATATCCTCCACATCATAACTGTTATAGGGCATATTTATTCATATTAGCTAGCAATGAATTGGAATAGTGATAGGTGCATTTTGGTGGATTTACCAAAACTATACACAAGCTTTAAGGCAACGCCCACATGTTCACATACCTCTTATATATGACTTTCATATTGTACAGAATAAATTGTATAAAACTCTAAAAAAAAATAAGATCACTTTTGTCATCCTGAAATCTAAACGCAGATATTAAATTGTGACAAATTATCAAATGTAACAAATAGAAATGACTCTTGGAAAATACTAAAATCCGCTTTGGGCAAAAACAACAACTCGTCTAATAGCACTTTTCCCAAAGTAATGTCAGATGAAGTGGCTAATGGTTTTAACGATCACTTTGCTAATGCGGTGTTAGAAATTGCTGATGAGTCAGCAAAATAATGTACACCATGATCATGTAGCGTCCAACCTGCATGAAAACTTTCAAATATCGCCTGTCTCTAAAAACGATGTCTTGAAAAAGGTGTAGGTTATATGATTTTTTTTCTTTGTTTTTAATGATTTTATTTCTATGTCTGATGGTCAACTTCCTTTACATTATGGTAATCATAACCTTATTGCAAGTAAACTGGCTCAATGGAAGACGAGCAACAATGCATTATTGCTGCTGAATATGGACTACAAGCTGTATAATTTCTTGCCTTTTATTACTGTATCTTAACATTGACCTCATCATCTCATGTTATATGTGTTTGTATGTACTTTGTATCTGTTATTTTTATGTACGGAAATAAAACCAAAAAATATGTATAATATGTAATTAAAGGTAAACAAAAAAAATAATCAAAAGCAAACGTATGACTCTTTGAGTATTTAATCACGTATACGTCAGCTAAGAGTCATTTGAATGTAATTAAAATATATAAGGGTTGGGTAAAGGTTAGGGTAAATTAAGTCCATTTCATTAGGGATATAAAAAGTCCATTTAATTAGGATTAGAGTAAAAATCCATTTCATTACTGTTAGTTTTTAAGTCCTATTTTTCTATGTCCAGCAACTCCCTCACATCAGAGTCAAAGCATTCGGCATTTTTTTCAGACAATCGATCAAACCTATTTGAGAACATACCATTCAGTCTTGTACAAAAAACATCCTCCTATTTTTTTTCTAAGTCCAGATACCTTTCTCATATTTAACGCTGTCTCATTCGCTCGTGTACAACAAATACCTTAAGTTTCTAGTTTTTTAAGTCCAGATACATACCATTCTCCTGATAAACGGTGCCCAATTCATTCGTGTCTGGGATTTAGAATGAGTATTTTTCGGGACTCGATGAATTTGGAAGAATAGAGTTGAATACTGAAATAGTCGATTTAACAGTCACATAGGCTTAATACAGCAACCTATAAATGTTTTTTTTTCGATGTATTTTTTTTTCTTGATTCATGTTCCTAATGGGTCCTGGAACAAAATCAGCTTGGTTGCCCAAAATTGCCGTTTGTGTAATTTTGCCAATTTGCATAAATCCAAAATGGCCGCCAGATGCCATCTTGAAAACCTAACTTTTGAACCCCTTTCCGCAAAATGATGAGTAATTACTCTTCTTAGGGGTTTAGAGGTGAGTAAAACCGATTTCTGTTATCATTTTTGCAACCTAACGTCATCTTCAGGTCAAATCCAAAATGGCCGCCAAATGCCATCTTGAAAAATTGACTTGATCCCCTTGCCCCATAATGTCGAGTAACCTCTGTTTAGGGGTTTTGGGGTGTGAAGAATCTCTTTGGTAGACCTTTATCTTTGGCACCAAGAAACAACATATTTATTATTTCAATGGTAGTTCGGAGACACCATAACATTTTTTTTCAATAATACTGCACAGGCTTCCTCCTTATTGGTCGCTTGTTATAAGCGTGAGCGGTGTTCCTGATCCGGAGTCGAGGAGATTGGGTGGTTGAATATTTTGAATGCATGGTGGTGGCGAGTGAGGATGGGTGTAAGGATGTGCGGGAGACCGGGAAGGGAGGGTGTATGCGGGTGTGTGGGAGGGGGGGGGGGGTCCTCTTACTTAAACCAGCAGTATATCTCCTGAAAGGACAGCTCCTGGGACCTGTTGCATAAAAGTTTTTACATGAGAAAACTCTGGTTAAATCTTAAAACTAAGGTTAGTCTGATTTCTGCCGTTAACACAAGGCAAAAACTCTGGTAAAAACAACCTGAATTTTCTCAGGTAAAAAAATTATGCAACGGGGCCCTTACGATCATCTTCTGCCCCCAAATATCATCTCCGATTTTGGTTCATAATACAGTCGGGTAGATATATTATGATCAATATCACGACATGACCGTCAACTTGGGGATGTACAGTCTAAAAAAGATATTGGGTAAAAATGCTCCATGAGGGTATAATTTTGCGTCCAACCAACATTGGACATTTCTTTTGGGAATTTTTATTTATCCAGTGTGATGAAAATTTTGCCCATTCTAAAGTAAGTGGTAATATTTTTTCAATCTTACTGGACAATATGCTTCCCACATTGGGTAAACTACTGCCCCAAATTACATGTAGATGGACACATTACCCTCGTGCTGGTTAAAATTGTATTGTATATGATTGTAAATTGTATCGTTGTGGCCCAGTGGATAAGTCTTCTGACTTTGAAACAGAGGTTTCGAATCCCAGCCATGGCGTAATTTCCTTCAGCAAGAAATTTATCCACATTGTGCTGCACTCGAACCAGGTGAGGTGAATTGGTACCTGGCAGGATTAATTCCTTGAATGCATGATCGCTTAAAGGCAGATCGAGCTAAAGCTGGTGTAATAATGATAACAGCGCGTCGCGGAATATAAAATTTCTAGATAGATGGCGCTATATAAATGCCTATTATTATTATTATTCCGTATCATTTTTTACAGCATATGCATTTTTTTTGGTTTTGCTTAAAGTCATAGGATGTATACTTCATGTTTCAAATGGGTGCCTCTGCTTGGCACCCTTGGGCATTTCTTTTATTGACGTCATAGGCCATGCCCAATTTTTCACATAGACATACCTCTTTGATGATTTTCAATATTTCACAAAATAAACTATGTTTGGTATCAAATCAAAGCAATCAAATGCAAATATACTATAGGTGACCTCGTCATGTCTTTTATATCAGATACCATAAGCTTAAGGTCGATGCCTGGCATAATCTGTCATCATCACGGATAGGCCTAGATTTGAAAAGTAAGGTAGCACCAGTCAATTATATACATTCTTAACTTAACTTCTCAGCAAAAATAGCAATGCAACTTGTTTGTATTCAAAATGTGAAATAATTATGTGCATTCGCCTGCTTTGCTTCACTTTGATCACACATGATTAATGTTTGTTCCATTGAATAGACTAGATAGAATATTTTTTTAAAAATGTCATGGTTAATGATGACAGAAAAATAAAACTCCTCATGATGCCGCGGTAGCATCACTCGGATTCTTGTACCCCTCACTACTTTCACCTAGAAATGCATAATAATACCCAACTTGTTTATATTTAAAACATGGGATGTATTATCACATCTTCATGTTACACGATTTTACCCTTTATGACCCTAAACAATTTTTAATGACCTTTACATAATTTAAATTCCTACACTCTAAAAATCAAGGACTTAAAATAAATCCAGATCGGCTGTTAATAATGACCAGCCGAATATCGGATTTAGTTTTAAACCTTGGAGATTTAAAGATAAATCTAAAAGATTTGTATCTAAATCTTTTGAGATTTGAAAGTTATTTAGCTATTTATTAAATATTAGATTTAAAACAAATCCAACATTCGGCTGGTCACTATCAACAATCCATCTGGATTTATTCGAGATCTTTGATTTTTAGAGTGTAGAGATCGACATACTACATCCATTTAATTTTCATAAAGTTAATTTTTACAATATATACATGATATTTTTATTTAATAAATATGAAAGTCCTAATTAAGAAGTGGGCCTATGTAAGAATTGGGCGTGTCCTATATGACGTCAAGAAAAAAATGCCCAAAGATGTAGGTGGCACCCACATAAATCTTGAAGTCGACACCCTATGCTACAACTCCCAGCAAAAAATGGATACATACCTAACCTGATGGCCATATTGTGGTTCAACTTGACTATCAAATTCAAATTTCCGCAGTAATACACACAACATCACACACACCCAGACACATGACAGGGGGGGGGGCATAGGCATATCCCGGGAGGCGTACCAACACCCCCTGTGGAAAAAAAAAGAAAAATCGCTCCCAGGTTATCATTGCAACGTGTTTGACTATAGGTTGCACACGCGCATTTAAAGCTACTGCGGGATTCATTACGGGGATTCCCCAACAAATTTCCCAGCGACAGTCTGTTATGATCAGGACGCCATTAAAACTGAAACCACGGAAGGAGATTAGAAAACAGCAGCTCAGGAGGTAATTTTGATTTAAATTTCTTTCATTGAATACAAATTAAGTTCTCGCTTTTAATTTTAAAATTCGGTGTGGAAGAGATCGGCCAAGGGAAACACCGGAATTCTACATCAGAAGTTTGAATCGACGGAGCATTTCCGGAAAAGCGGTAATAACATCATATACTTCATGGATGAAATGCAATGGAAAAGTTACGTTAACCTATGTATAAGGTATTACATGCTGTGTAGAATTACCGGGCTAACGTTAGACGCATTCTTATCGGAAATTATTACCGATCAACCAAGTTCAGAAAAACACATTTTCTTGCAGGTTGAGGGAGATAGAAAGATTATAATGGAGAGATTGGTTCTCCCGATAATCTCATTTTATAATAATATGGATTGCAAGATAAAATTATGTATGGGTCGATCCTTTTTGCTTGGGGCAACAATTACAAGATGTCCGTATAGGTATGGAGCTCTAGGTATGTCCTACGATACTCTTTGTAGTTTGAATGTAAAGATATATCTCATAACATGGGAGGTCAGAGGAAAAGGGGGATGAGGACAGGTGAAGAAAGAGGGGGTGGAAAAGGGGAGGAGTAAAAATTGCATGTGAAAGTATAACAATATTATAAAAATCATAAAATGAAGACAGAAAGAATACAGGCTGATATGGTGACAATGAGTTTGGCTGTATAAACGAAATACAGTCAATCTTTCAGTATTACATTGAGGGAAACCAGTCAAGTTGCGTTGTTTGCTCCCTAAGAAAACTTATTTCAATGATTTTGGTAGCGGCAGCTTAATAAAACTATTTTGTGTAGAATCTCGCCAAATTATTGAATTTCATGATCTTTACCAATTAGCAACAGGTTATTATCATATCATTTTTGTTATTTTGTATGGTTTACTCTACATGTTCTGTTCTTTTTGTTGTCACTTTTTATTGTATATGGACCCAATGGAAGAACCGAAGAACAGCATGTCATGTTGAAAAAACTAAATATGGGCTATCCTTCCATTTTGTATTTTTTTTTATTTTTATACGAACCATAAATACTATACTAGAAACTGAGTTTGGATGATACGGTCAAGGTATTCACAGTTACTCATTTTGTGTCCGAAACTTAGCAAAATAGAATCCGTTCTGAAAGACAGTGAAGTGAGTTTGCTTATTCCTAGAGCATTTAGGTAATTAAAGTCGTGTCCTACAGTTATTGTATATTCTACTTGTATGACATTAGAACACCTCATCCACCGAGCAAACTCCACATATTGGTTAGAATTGACATACACGTCAAGATTATGTAGTCTTATACAGGATTAAACTTCAGTTGCCCTCATAGTGTTCTGTGAGAGACTTCTTTTCAATCCAGCTAAAATAAAAGTTTTGGGTCTGCGTGGATTTTGTGTATGATGTCACGATTGTGGTGTAAATTAATCTGTTTAGAATTCCTCAAGGGCAAAAGACTACATTTGCAGTACACATATAATTAGAAAGGTACATCATAAATATTTTGATCAAAATATATAAAAATTGGAAGAATATTGGTTGATTTGCTGGGCAATCATTTTCAGCTTTGAAAATTAGTGCCCATATAATGATATGCATGTTTAAAATTCAATTTCATTTAATTACATATATGACATTTTTTTAGAATAATTTGTAAGAAATATTGCTGTCAGGCAGATCTTGTGAATAAACTGCAAAGTAACCGCTCTTTCCCCCTCGACACTATTTTAGTTATATCATAATTAATAAAATAATAAAATTTAATTCAATTTATTTGTATCATGCTTATATGAATTGGAATCGGTGCATTATGATCCCATCGGCTCCACCCCAGACACAGATAATTATTTGTTTTAAGGTCTACATCAAGGCGAAGGGAGAACAAACTACATACTTTTATTGGTATTAGTTTGCGGGGTGAGGTATATTGGCAATATCAATATAATATCAAGGGTTATTGTGACATATTTTCTGAGAGGTAGGCTCATATTATTACAAATGCATCCGTAAAACACACATTCACCGACACATCAAATTATCCGGACGGGGCATTTAATGTTTTTTTTGTCACATCTGTCACCTTTGAACTGACACGTACGATTGCAGAAGTTTCTATTCTACTCGGCATAAAATGGGGAAAGGGTTAATGATATCATTACAGTCTACTCCGTGAATCGATACATACTTCATACTGTTAGCCCTTTTTACAATTTTTTTTTTTCTTCCAAAATTTATTTAAGAGCAAACCAATAAATGATTTCCTCACTTGTTTTGTTTTTTCTCTAAAATAATAGACAAGTATGAGTGAAATTAAAGCTTGTCAGCAATACATTAAGTAAGCTTCAAATTAAATATTCATTTGTTTAGGCCACAGCATATTATTTCACAAGTTGCCTCGTTTACGCAAAATTTTATCCCTATGAAGCATAGGGATCCTACAATATTTTGTCAAGTGATGTATAAATGTAAACAAGTTCTTCTTGCTTTCTGTAAGAGATCACCTCAATTTTTTTTCATTATATTTGTTCATAATTTATTATTTCTTGGTTAACAGCAGTGAAAGCTGTATCAGTCATCTAGATTAAGAGAAGGGTAATTACCCTTTTATTAATCTAGATGACTGATATAGCTTTCATCCATCATTTTGTCAAATAACTTAGGCCTAGGTTGTTCTTTGTTTAAGGGTTTAAAATAATCAATTACACAAAATAGAATATTGTTTGGGTGGCAATACATACTTCATTATATAGTTTAGTATCTATAGTATATATATTATGAACATGGCCTAGCTTGACCAAAAAATACAAGGAATCTTTCCTGATTATCCGAAAATGTTCCATTTTCCCCAGTCTCCCCTGTATTAAGTTTCTTCAAATGAGATAACAGGCAGATTTTAAAATAACACACTAATAATCATACTTACCTCTGTTCCGGTTTCGGCCAGTGGTAATTACGAAATAGAATAGCTTATTCCACGAGGATGTACGTTTTCTTTTTCATCAGAGACATCTTCCAACTTGAAGATGACCTCTCCAGAGATTGGTCAGCGAGTTGTCCGAAGCTCCGAGTGGTCTTGGAGAGATCAAGATGGCGGTGAAGGCCATCTTGGGACTGTGGTCAAGATGACCGACCAGGAAGCCCCTCTTCATGGATGGACTAGGGTCCGGTGGGATAACGGTCGATGTAACAAATATCGGGTTGGGACAGGTGGAACTTACGACCTTCTGCTCTTTGACAGCGCCCCAGCAGGTTCATGCTTAATTTGTTTTACCTCGTTCTCTCATTACGTTCATACAGGACTATTGTTTCAAATATAATTATATTTGTCGAAATGCCTGAGAATGACGTGAAAATAATATTACTGGCAGAATGGACAGTTGGGTAATGATATAAAAGTTAAACCAACATACACTTGAGCTAAAACCTTCACATACACCCATGGAATGCAGTGAAATTTGTTCGCTTGCCAATCATTGTAAAATTTACTTCTTCAGAAATATCTATTGCCATGACGAATTTGGTATCAAATGAAAGAGTGTATTAGTCTCTTTCACATGACGGAGATGCTGTTTGGGATCAAAGTATACATGTATATCAGGTGGAATTTCCTTTAAAATTAATGTTCATTCCAAACGTATTATATTTTTAGTTGATTTTCAAACATCATTTCATAGAAACATACATATGTCAAATCTCTGATTTATTTTACATTTTCTATCATCACCACTGAACAAAACCATGTATTTGAAATGTTTGTGTTGAGAAGTAACCAGTACAAATTTGTTTTTGTCAAGTTTTTATTTTTGAGTCGTCTAAAAAATATTAAGATTCTTGGGGAAAATTACACCTAAATATTGTTTCAGTTCCTGGTGACAAAGCAATGCGATGAAGGGGCATAACATATTAATTTGTTTAAAATCAAATTTGTCTTGAAAGCACAAATATTTTATAAAATACAGTGAATTTTATGATGTCTTGCAAGTGTCAGCTTTTCTTTGAATTTCCTGGGTGTATGTAAATTTCTGGCCTCAACTGTATATATAATCATTTGAAAAGATGATTAAAAGGCTGGGAACAGAATGAATACTCTAGTCTAAACGTGAGGACAGATTGTTCCAGAATGCATTTTCTTTCAAACACGTATTTATGCTTATATTTGATAATAATGTTGTCATGCATTTCCCCCCTTATGTTCGTATCCGATTTATCATTTCTCTGTTCCTACCCAAATTTATACAATCTATTATCGAATATCTACTAACATCTTTCTCCTCTGTATTAATGCTTATTTTCACATGGAATACATGTAAACAATCTTCTTTTCATTAGGCGTTGTCCATTCCAAGATTACATGTAGCAGCTGTAAGGTGGATTCTATACATGGTATCAGATGGAAGTGTTGTGATCATAGCTGTACAGATGTCAACCTTTGTACCCCTTGTTATATGACTGACAAACACGATTTGACGCACAGATTCACACGCTTCAACAGTCAGGATGAAACAGGGTTAGCCATTCAAAAAATGTTGTAGTTTTGACGTATTTTTCCCTATCAATAAAACGTAAATGGCAAAGACTAAATCACTTTTTGGAAACTAAATCACTTTTTTCCAAAGGGGTTAGGTCCATTTCAGTTTAGTTGCAAACGTGGTTAGAATATCTTGAAAAATATGAAGACAGGTAGATTTCTTTTATACCCAAATTTATGTTCTCATGGTAGGGTATCATGACAGTTCAGTTTCGCATAAGAATATTGCAATATTGGAGAGTTGGAGTGGAAGCTAACCCCTTTTGCAACAAAAAGGTAAATTGTCATGTATTCTTAATGCACATCTGTTTGAATTATTCTAGAATCGTTGTTACGTCTCGTTCTGAAGAAGAAAAAACAACTTCGATGGGACTGTGCCCTGAAGCCCAAGTTAGCCGAGGAGAGGATTGGCAAGGAGAAGAAAGTGGCAAGTTCAAATATAGTTTCTCCTTTCACATACATTTACATGTTTCTTGCATTTTTTTCGCAGGGGTTTATGCATTTTATTCATAAATCAATGATAAATTAACATGTTCACATAGTACCAAACATATAAATGAATACAATTTAAATATGACAATTGACGAGATACATTGTAGATAATACAGAAAAGACTGATAATGAAATCATACATAAGCATGTGATATAATGAGAGTTCGGTAAAATACAGGGGCCAGCTATTATAAGCACAGAGGTGCCTGAAGCAATAGCAGCCAGGAGAGTGGGCGTTTCTGTCCTAATCTCTGCTCGCCTTCCCCCGTTTATTTCTGCTAAACCTACCCTCACGATTTTTAGTTTTGCTTGTTAATCTGATGTGTGTATTTGTGACGCATATTCTCATTTTATATATGATACCGCCAACTGTTTTATAACGCATGGATAAAACCGCTGTATCCATTTATTTATGAATGTTTGTTTTAGGTATTTTCATTTCTTAACCATTGTGTAAATGTATGTAATTGATTATCATATATTCTTGTACTTAAAAGAATCTGCAATTCAGCCTTTGGCTGTGAATGAATTTTCAAGGAATTACCATTACCATGTTGAGTTCAATTCAATTTAGATTAATTTATCCTTAATAATCATTGAAATATCATCAAATTGTACAATCAAAATATAGACGTACATGTATCATTGCAAGAAAAGGAGGGCAACAAAAATATAACACTTGAAAATTACAAGTCTCCGAAATATGCAGCAATTAATATGATCACATCAGTATGAAGAAAAAGAAAAAAAAAGCCAAATATACACACTCACACTCAACCACAACAACCCTGTCACATTATAATTGTTAGTAGCACACCCGAGCATCCGTCGTCTTATTTTACAATTCTTAACACAAATCATTTGAGTTAACAGGCATAAGTACTGATAAGGATTTTTTTTATTTGCATTTAAACGAAGAGAAAATTGAACATTAAAAATGGCATAAATCATAGTTAATTTGAAAATAGAGATAATTTTTTTAATATGAGCATATTTATATCTAACCGCGTGCATAAATGAAACAAACCTAAATTTATGAAAATAAGACTGACGTTGTTATTTTAATCTAAAAAATAATGGCCCTGATGGTGTCAGATGTGGAGAATTAGTGCAAATGCGTAGTTTATGGAGACAATCAAGTTTAGTTATTCCAACATTGAATCCAATATTGAATAGGTAGAATCAACGACTGTATAGCATTATCTTTTTTTTTTGGGGGGGGTTATATGGATTTCAATTTTACGCAGTATTCCGAAATCTTCAGATATTTTGCTACAAATTATGTAAACGGTGATCAGTAAGTTAATCTATCATCTTCCTACAATCTACCTACAAATTTGACTATTTCAGGCGCACTCCGGTTCCGCTGACCTATGTATATTCCAATCTGGATGCTTTTCTCTCCAGTGGGAAGGGTCTCAGAAAACATATTTCCTATAACGTACTGCATGTAATATTATCCATGGAATAGTAAGATCCTCATAACTTCTTAATTCCGGCAAACTGATTATGCAACATATCATCACGCTATTTTTAAGCGGTGAAAACTTGTATTATTTATCGCAATCCTAGATGGCCAAGAAGGAAATGTTGTTGAAAGTTGCGCCATATCTGGCAGACCACGATCAGGTGTTGCTGTTAAGTGGATAGACACTGGGCAGACAACAACGCATAGGGTAGGACATGACGGAAAGGTAGATCTGAAATACACCAAACCAGGACGTGGAATCGATTTCTATTCGTCACATCTACCATTTCTAGGTAGGTTTCAAATGCTTTTCTGAAACAGGTTCAAAAAGTATTTCTTCAAAATAATAGTTGTATATCAAATTCTTTTCATACATTCTGTGAACATGAGACCCGTTTCCAATCACGCAGAATTTCAGTGTAGTATGGTAGAGGAGGTGTTCTGGACGAATTACTTGGAAAATAAATTTACTTACGCCACTTCTATGCTATTGTCTCAGTATTCAAGGTGCAAATTTTCATTTTTGAATGGTTAATGCTGTTATTCTGATCCAGGCAAAGAGCAGGGTGTGAGGGTTGGCGAACGAGTAGCAATGACCTTGGCAGCCAAGAGACTACAGGTCATTCAAGAGTCAAACGGATGCAAGTGGTCGCCTAGAATGCAAAACGTGAGCTTTAATTATCTAGTGTAGTAGGTTTCACGGTACACCATATATCTTTCTTGGGCAAATGTTGGTCCTGAAAAGGACCAGCCAATCTCGACGTTTCGACAAGTGTGTTCTTGTCGTCCATTATCTACATTGATGTTGCATAGTCTGTGTATAGACATTGAAAAAGAGTAGTCTTATCTAAAACAATTTATTTTTTTTAGAACACACAATCTGAAATAAAACGATGACAGTTCTAGACTTATGTATATTTTCTTTTCTTTTTCGGGGGGGGGGGTGGGGATATTTTAGGACGGGTTGTTTTGTCCTATACAAACTATATTTTTTGATAACTTTGTATTTATTGTGTGAGTATTATTTGTGTCTCATTTATTTTTTTTTCTCATTTGATTATATATATCTCTATTTGTACTTTGTTATTGGTTGTTTTATCTATTTTTGAGGGGCCCACATTGTACAATCATTGATTTTTAGTGGGTCCCTCCATTTCCATCTTAATTTAACTTCTATTGAAAAATAGTATACTTTTTTTAAAACCTCCAATGTGTTGCCCAAATTGTGTAATTGTTTGTTTTTTTCACAACATATGTATTATTATTTTTGTTTCTTTGCAATGGATACAAATACTTATGTTTATATAAGGTATACAATTTTTTTTTGCTTGATGGAAGTGAAATAAATAAAATTGAAAATTGAAATTGAATATATAATTCTCAAAAGATTGGAATTCTTGCACTTAAGAGGGTACCCCAAGCTGGAAATAATCATATTTAAAAAAATTATTTAAAAAAATCCTTTGAGGAAAAAGCTGAAAATCTAATCAAATTCTGATAGTGAATAATCAAGCTGTTGAAATTTTAGTTTAGTTTAGTGAGATTTTGAAAGAGTCATATGGATGGTGTCATTAATATGCAATAGTTGCGATGGGGGTAATGTCGATACTTCCTTGTTTTCTTACGCTATTACATGAAATCATTATTTGTGACGTAAAGACACGGATTATGATATGAATCCTTCATAACTAAATAATTTACCGCAGTGATTACCTTAGGCAAATATATTTTTACTTTAAAAAATGTTTCTTGTCCCTTCTTACCCTTTTCCCTCTTACTCTTTCTCACGCACTCTCTTTATTTCTTTAACTCGTACAGCTGATCACAAAGGTTGCCGTGGTTACAGGCATCAATTCCGATGGAAATGTAGAGATCTCTTATCCAGGGAGAGATGGCCACTTCATCTTGCATCCAGATGCGTTAAACAAGGTAGGCTCTATGACTTGACGTTTAAAAAGATGGCAAATAAAGTTTTAGAGGGCACTATAAAATAGCACAAAATTGGTGGTGGAATTTGGAGTGCCAAGCTCACAAGGGTCGGTTTTAGGACTTTGCATATTTTTATCAAGCCAATTATTCTAAAAAGCATTAAAAGTTTGCATATTTGCGAATTAATATAACCTCCATCGTCAGCAACCTCCAACACCATGCTCAAAATCGTCAACAACTGAAGCTCTCAACCTTATTCTGAAGCTGGGGTGGAGAAATTACTAACTGGTTGTGAATGCTGGTAGACGTCAGGTACTAACGATCCCCTGGAAAAGAAGCAAGGCTCTATCTGTGTGTCACCTTAAAAACAGTTCTCCTGAAACTGCTGGCTATGCGATGTGCCTGAGTGCAACCATTACGTCATATGATGTTGGCAATGAGGCAAAAACTTGCCTTTCTAAGACAAAACATCCGCATACACTGAGCTTAAAGTCACTTCGTAAACCTTGCCGATTCAACGGACTGGAGATTAAACCTTCTCTGTTTGGGACCCAGATACCAGGAACAACATCCACAAAGATGAAATGGTACAGAGACGAGATATGAGATGCAACCCTTAATCTTTACAGTTTGACGTAAAAAAAAACGTGATGGAAGATCTAAATTGGTCCATTCTTCAAGAAGAGACAGGACATCCTACTAGGAATGAGAAGCACATCATCCATTCACTCAAGCTCAAACAGTTGAATTCGTATGTACTACCACACTCAAGGACTTAACCACGAACACAAAAAATGTGCCCCGGAAGTTATCTTAGCCCCCATTGGTCTTTTGTTAACGGCTGCTTGTCTTCCTGCACGTACAAACGTCATTATTGGGGTATAAATATTCTGTAAATAAACTGTACATAGTTCATGAAAGAATGTAAACTGCAATCGACACGGGGGTCTACAAGCCTTAACAAGTTTGCAAAAAAATATCAATAAGACAATCAATAGGCAAAACGCAGAGGAAAAGAAGAAAAAAAATATATAAACACAGACACTCACATTATCTCAAATCATACGCAATAACATAACTTGCTTGACATAATCATTGATATCAGTGGGGTAATGAGCCAGAAACTTTGAGGGGGCTAGATATGGTATATCGGGCAAATCTTTAAAAAAGTTGTGAAAGAGCAACAATTTCGACACTTTGATTTGGACGTATACCCCACACTATTCCCTCTACCTCTTACACACATACCATTTTCCCTTTGTCAGGTTCCGATGTTTGAACAAGGAGACCGTGTATGCGTCAAGACAGACAAAGAATACGTGAAGGAACTCCAGGAAAACAGCAAAAATGGATGGGCAGATGGTATGGAAAACGTAAGTAATATATTCGATATTTTTGTTTGTTTTTTATACCATGAATCACAATGCATGCCCCCCATCTGTCTGTAATTTTCCCTTCAAGACTTAGGCATTTACATGCCTGGTCTCAATGTGGGACCATAAATATAAACCTGTAATAAACATTACAGGCTGATTTTCTAAGTTTTTGTTACAACATGCTCTAAATATTTAATGTTAACAGAATAATAATTCAACGTTGCGTTTTATAATTATTTTTTATACTCGTCTCCAAATTATATTATATTATTGTTATATGCAGTAGCTAATATACTGGTGTTGGGTCACTTATCACGTCTTTAAATACATTCAAATGAAGAAAAAAAAATGAACCATTTGATGCATCCCTTTGACATGTTTGACAGTGCCTGGACAAGGATGGTACAGTTCTACTTGTTGATGAACATTTTGACACATGGGTCCGCTTTGAGTCAGTAACGCCATCGGATAGCTGGTGGCATCCCTGTGCGCTAACCCTCGTGGAAAAGAAACCACACCATCTGGGCGATGGAGCCAAATCCACCCGTATCAAATCTGGTAAGCTTTGACGTGTTGATGTTATCATTTGATTAATTCTTAATGCGGCCTTAATTGGTGCCCGATGCCTCAGTATGCCTTCAGTTTCTGACCGAATGAATGCAAAACAAGCAGCATAAGTAAGTTAATTTCTTTTAGCAAGATTTGCCATGTACGATGAAATTATTGGCCCACTAAATCTGTAATGTGTTCTGTAATTTGTGCAATGGAACTGTATACGCAGCTGTATGCTTAAAATATACAGCTGCATGGCTGCTGTTGTTACCAAAGAATGTCGAATTGAAATAATTTGTCATAGAGGCGACCTAGTAACTTGGTCTATAATCAGTCTGCGGTCGACTTCTCAGGTTGTCTTAGGTTCAACCCATTTCGTCGACTATCGATTTGATCGTAATTTTTGTTTGGTCTACATCAACTTTTTTTATTAATAGCCACTTAGTCTTATTCTCATTAAGCATAATGCCTAGACATGCTAGATGCTCTTATTTCATTTCAAATCAATTTGCACTTTGTAAAAAAAGAAGTGAAACATACAGGAGCTGCTTACTTTAAAAGGTCTTAATAGTCAGGAAATAGAATTTGAAAAGATGTGGTAGGCATCATACTATCATAATGAAATCATATACTCAGGAAGTGTCCCCCCCCCCTCCGAAAAGAGGCATTCCACATGAAAAGAACCCCTTTTTGAAAGTGAATCTTGCCTTTTGAGAAATATCACCTTTTTAATCTACGCATTTTTTTTCATGTTTCCATGGCGAAGAAGAATAGTGTAGTAGCTTTCACGGTACACCATAATCTCTTGGGCAAGTGTTGGTCCTGAAAAGGACCACCCAGTCTCTAAATTGATATTGGGGGGTCCTTTTCAGGACCAACACTTTCCCCAAGAAAGATACATGGTGTACCGTGAAACCTATTACACTATCTTATTCATATTGTGAAATATTTCCTTTCTTTTTCAATTTTCTATTTTGATCAAGCGATGATATTTAAAATACATTTTCTTTAATCGTTGTTAATGGAATATTTACAGTGAATCATTTAATATTTCATCAATGCAGACATTACTGGCTTATCCAAAGACGACAATTCTATAGAGTCTCAGCTTTATAATGCTGCTAAAACTGGTGACCTTGATCGTGTATTGGAGATTCTGTCTTCTTCACCAGAAAAAGTAATATTTGCTATATTTTTTTAATAAATATTGATTAATCTTCTTTCCATATTCGTGACCATATTCGAAATGTGATTTGCATTGAATCACTGTGCTGTATGCAAAATAGTTCTTACAGTAGGCACTATCTAACTAAAAATAAGTGGTGTAATGTATTACTGTATAGGATCAGATTGTCAAATTGGGGGCAGATTATATGAAAGAGGATATACAGCCTCGTTTTATATGTAATTAAGGGCGTCTATTATGAAGGGTGGGCGTGTATGTCTGTGTGGATAGGTGCGTGTGCGCACATGTGTGTGCGCACATGGGTGTGTGAGTGGATGGGTGAGTGAGCATCATCGTATGTAGTCGTCGTGTGTGGATAAGGAAAATGGCGAATGATTTGCTTTTTGAGGGTAAATTATGGTGTGATTTTATTATGCAGGATATGGATGCGAAATTCGGCTGTTTTGGAATTTTTATGAGTTTACACAAGCAGCATTAGCTTTCTAGAAGGAATGGAATGCCAATAGCTGAGGTTTGCATGTACATGTACTTCTGAAGAAACAAGATACTGCAAGCACACCAGAAATTATGGAGGTAAACGTACACCAGAAAAGTAATAAGAAAGTTTGGCAAGAATGTCTGAGGACAGAAAGACAAGGAGGAAAAATGAAGAAGAAAAAGAACAGAACAGAAACAAGAGACATATTTTCACGTGTTGTGCTTTTTTTATAACTTTGTTTTAAAGGAGAAGTATGTACAGATTTTTTTTCTTATTCTGTCTATAAACTGTTCAAGTTGGTCATTTCAATTTGAGTTATCGATAAGACTATTGCAATGCCTTTAATTTCTGAGTTTTAGATGTGGAACGAAAATCTTACGGTTTTTTTTCTCCTTGCTTCTCCCTTTATCAAGATAGAGGAGAGCCTTTCAAAGTATAAGCAATGTGTCCATTGAAGACTGCAAGAAGAAAATTGTAATATCACAGATAAAAAAAGATGTCAAGAAACTTATGACGTTTTGACTTAGAGGGAAAAGGTAAAAGAAAAAAAAGTAGAAACAAGAGACATAGGCCCGAATTCACAAAGGTGGATTCTGCAAAATCCACGGATTAATCCACGGATTTTGCAGAGTCCACCTTTGTGAATTCGGGATATACTTTTAAAAATGTTTTCAGCATATTTTATATTAGAGAAATGCTTTTGTTTAGTGCATAATTTGGGTAAAGGTGAGAATTATGTGAAGATATTTTTTTAGTCTGTCAAAAAAAATTGTTCCGATTGGATAAAAGAGATGTTATTGGATGCTGTATTAAGAAAATTGTAATATCACCGATTAAGAAGAAATAATGAAACTTATGACGTTTTGACTAAGAGGAAAAAGGTAGAACAAAAACGACAACCCAGAAAAAAAGACATGGTTTCACGTTTTGAGCATATTTTATACTATAGAAATGTTTTGAGTCAGTGTATAACTTGGGTAAAGGTGAAGCATTATGTGAAGATATTTTCTTATTCTGTCTATAACTTGTGTTTCAAGTTGGTCATCTCAATTTGAGGCATCGATAAAACTATTGCAATGTTCTTAACTCCTGAGTTTAAGAAATTAAGACGAGGAACGAAAATTTAACTCTTTTTTTCTCTCTTTCCTTCACCTTTTAATAAGCTAGAGGCTTTTGCCTTTCAAGGTATAAGCAATTTGTTCATTGAATGCTATAGGAAAGAAGGAAATTGTAATACCACTGATCACAAGATATTGATCGTTGTTGTTTCTTTTTACACATTACATATTTCATTTGGTTGAATGATGAAGATCACTCTGGTTTGGTATATAATTTTCAAGTGGAGGAAATGTCAGCTCATTATACAAATCTATTTTATCTGCATTATTTGGTTTTAAAGGAACATAGGTATAACACATGACAAGGATAAAATATTGCAACGTCGTTAAGTTTCCTGGGATTAAGACTAGGAAAGAAATACATCTCTATTAAGAAATGGGCGTGGACATTCCTTTAAAAAAAAAAATGTTAGCTTTGTATGGAAGCTTAAAAGTGCCACCGAGATGTTGAGATAATTATCTCGGGAAGTCGACATCTTGATAGCAAAAGATAAGATGACGAGATCCTGGATCTCATCATGTCGACATCTTTTAGAAGAGATGATGAGATGACAAGATCCTGGATCTCATCATGTCAACATCTTTTAGAAGAGATGATGAGATGACAAGATCCCGGATCTCATCATGTCAACATCTTTTAGAAGAGATGTTGAGATGACAAGATCCCGGATCTCATCATGTTGACATCTTTTAGAAGAGATGATGAGATGACAAGATCCTGGATCTCATCATGTCAACATCTTTTGGAAGAGATGATGAGATGACAAGATCCCGGATCTCATCATGTTGACATCTTGTAGAAGAGATGATGAGATGACAAGATCCTGGATCTCATCATGTTGACATCTTGTAGAAGAGATGATGTGATGACAAGATCCTGGATCTCATCATGTCAACATCTTTAGAAGAGATGTTGAGATGACAAGATCATCTCATCATCTCATCATCTCTTCTACAAGATGTCAACATGATGAGATCCAGGATCTTGTCATCTCATCATCTCTTCCAAAAGATGTCAACATGATGAGATCCAGGATCTTGTCATCTCATCATCTCTTCCAAAAGATGTCAACATGATGAGATCCGGGATCTTGTCATCTCATCATCTCTTCTACAAGATGTCAACATGATGAGATCCGGGATCTTGTCATCTCAACATCTCTTCTAAAAGATGTTGACATGATGAGATCCGGGATCTTGTCATCTCATCATCTCTTCTAAAAGATGTTGACATGATGAGATCCAGGATCTCGTCATCTCGACATCTCTTCTAAAAGATGTTGACATGATGAGATCCAGGATCTTGTCATCTCAACATCTCTTCTAAAAGATGTTGACATGATGAGATCCAGGATCTCGTCATCTTATCTTTTGCTATCAAGATGTCGACTTCCCGAGATAATTATCTCAACATCTCGGTGGCACTTTTAAGCTTCCATAGCTTTGTGTTGACTTAGTACTGAAAGGAAATGGTATTTGCAACGATAAAGAAAAGGGGTAGAATGGACGATATGACTACACCTGTGAACTTTTTAAATGGTAATGTCACTGTTGAATTGCGTAATTATAAAACTAGGGGGCATAGGAATACCTCACCCATCAATAAGGGAGATGTTTTCTGAATGAAGTCTGTTAAAATGTTATTAGATGTCAGTACTCTCTCGGTTTCGTATCACTGACCCTCATCTGCATTAGGATATTTCTGCGTCACTAAAAAGTCTATGATATGAAAGGAATACTTCACCAACTAATAGGGGAGATCATGTGTCTGAATGAAGTTTCCTTGAATGTTGGGAGTGGTCAATACACCCTTTGTTCCTCCTGACCTTCATTTGTTACAGAATTTGTTTCAATAGTAAAACAAAAATACAAAACTATGGGAGAATAGGAGTACCTGTCAACAAATGAGGGAGGGTTTGAGAATGGAATCTGCTTTTAATTGTTAGGAAAAGGTCAGTACTCTCTTGTCCCCCATCACTGGTCTAATTCTTTGTATTACAAAATGTACTTCTTGATAGTCAAAACATTTAGGAAAGCAAGGTGAACATATTTTAGCAGTCATTACGTACTATTATAAACATGAATTTTTATTGATTTTAAGAATGCAAGCCTAATTGATATTCCATAGAAAGGCTGTCCTAGTGAAATTAGGTCATTGAAAGCACCTTTTATAATCAAATGAGGAGTTCCTACATAAATGAATGACATTGTGTTGTCGGGGGCAATTAGGTGTGAGGGATAAAAGAATTTGTCCAGTATCCCATAATAAAATAGAAAGCATCTCAACGTGTGTATAGATTCCAGGGACTAGATTTTGATGTTATAGATGAAAAGCTGACACGTCTGCGAAACAATGCATAGGGAATTTAGTTTTAGTGGGTTTTTTTTCTAAGGATAGGAGATAAGGATTTCGCATGAGTGGTTTGACGAAGTCATGAACCATGATATGTGCAGCTTCCTCAGCTATGATTGGTCCGCTAGAGAAAGAAGATCAGGTTAATTTTATCAGTAGATATTCAAAAGTTAATGCAAAGACTTAGTTACAAGTTAAATGTGGAAAGTTAAGTGAAAAGAAATGCAAAACAAAAGAGAAAAGAAAGGAAAGAATGGAAAACAATTATACTTAAGGTCTTTTTCTATGAGCTATGCACTGAGGAAAAAAATATATAGTTAGTTTTATGCTTATACTTTCTTTTTCTGTTCTTCTGTTAAACATATATAGATATACAAGTCATGTATACTCCGAGTTTCGTATTGCCCTTTGAAGCTAATGAAGGTATATTTACATGTAAATATTTGAACTAAAAGTGGGCCATGTGCTCTCTCTTTTGGCACTCTCTTTTCAAATTTGGGGTTTGTTTTGTTGTTTGTTACTGTTTTTTTACCCAATACAGAGAAAATTTTTACCCATTTTTTTTCTTTCCATTCGTATTTTTTTTTTCTCTCATTTACTCTCTTTCCTTAGAATGCAATGAGGTATCCTATTAAGCAGACGAGCTTACTATAATTTTCCTCTGTAAAAAGACTATCAATACTTTGCGTTTTAAAGCCATCAAGCTTTCATTTAGAATAGGTGATGGGAGGGGCCTCGAAACTTGCATGTCTGGTTTTGGGAGATGGTAGATCGTTTTTCTACCTTTGGGTTTTGGGCAGGGGTAGGATATGGGAGGGTGGGCTTGTGTGCGTATGTGAGGGTGTATGTTAAGTGTGTTGGATACTGCCTTCATTCCTGCTGTTCTTTAATCAGGTTGAGGAAATAAGCCATCTCGGCTTTCATGGGCAATCCTGTCAAGGTATACACTACTGTTCATATTTTTCATGTACTTGTTCACAGTTACCTGACAAATAAAATCAATCAATCAATCAATCGAGGTTTTTTCATAGAATGGGTCATATATGTAGCTTGTGCTGTTACGGGTCATTGAGTACTATTAATGCTGTTTTTTCTTCATTTTGCACTTCCTTTCTCTCTACAGGCGTGTATGTATGGCATAGGCATACGTTTGAAAGTTTTGTTTTGTGTAAAGCTCACTGGATATGGAGGGTTTGAATTTTATCTCATTAAATGTAAGAGGTATGAGGGATAGAAGTAAAAGGAACATAATTTTTGGATGGGTCAGAATGAGGTAAGGGGATGTAGTTTTGTTGCAGGAAACTTACAGTACCTACGACGTTGAGAGGGAGTGGCGAAGGGAATGGGAAGGGCAGATGATTTTTAGCCATGGGTCAAATCATAGCAAAGGCGTTCTTATTCTTTTTAAACCAGGAATAAACTTTAAAATTGATCAGGTAGTTAAAGATGATGATGGACGTTTCGTCCTTTTGAAAGGGGATTTATTAGGGTACAAATTGGTGTTAGGAAATGTTTATCTTCCAACTAGAGATAAAATACATCAACAAATTGATTTTTTGGAGAATTTGGACAAGTGTCTCTCAAACTTATACTCTCAAAATTATTCGCTTATTTTAGGGGGAGATTTTAACGTAATATTTAATAAAGACCTAGATTACATGGGGACTAGTGTGAATGTTAAAACATACTTCGCGAACCAGCTAGAGATTTTTATAAGTAAACTTGAATTAATTGATATATGGAGGAAACAGAATCCAACAACAAAGAAATTTACCTTTAGACAGAATACTCCTCTTGTGCAAAGTCGTCTTGACTACTGGTTTATTTCAAAAACTTTAGAGGGTAAGATAAGTGCATGTGACATTATTACTTCAATAGCTCCTGATCATTCAGCAATTATTTTAGAACTGAAACCTTTTCGATTTAATGAAAGGTATGGTAAATCTTATTGGAAATTTAACAATAGTTTATGTTTAGATAAAGCTTTTGTACAAGGAATGTGTGAGGAAATCAGAGTGATAAAAACGGAGTGGTTGAAGGAATTTAATACCAAATCTTCCTTTTGGGACTTTCTTAAAATGAAAATGAGAAATTATGCATCGAATTTTTCTAAAAAGAAATCGAAAGAGAGGAGACTCAATATACAAAAACTTGAAATAGAAATTACATCACTCGAGGAAGATCTAGTGCAATCTCCTAATAGTCCTTCAGTTATCAAAAATATAGAATCTAAAAAAGGTCAGTTAAAGAAATTATATGATGAGTCAGTAGATGGGCTCAAGGTAAGGTCTAGAGCGGTTTGGTATGAAGAGGGTGAACATAATAAAGAATACTTTGAACAGTTACTTCGCTCCAATAAAAAGAAAACTGTAATAAGGGAACTGATCAATGACACTGGGGAAGTAGTGAAAGAAATGAAAGAAATACAGTTAATTCTTAGAGAGTTTTACGGAAAGTTGTATTCAGGAAATTTAAATATAGAGGCTGACTTAAAAGCTAACAGTGTATTTTGTAAAGACTTACCGCACCTAAGTGTTGAAAGTATGAATACTTGTGACGGAAAAATTACCAAAGAAGAATGTTATAAAGCGCTACAAAGTATGAAACTTAACAAATCTCCTGGAAACGACGGGTTTACTGTAGAATTTTATCTTACATTTTGGCCGCTTTTAGGAGGGTTACTGGTAGATGTCTTAAACGAAGCATTTGAAAAGGGTTGTTTATCAACCTCTCAAAAACAAGGTGTTATAACATTAATTGAAAAAGATGGCAAAAATCCTTTATATGCTAAAAACTATAGACCAATTACATTGTTAAACACTGACTATAAGATAATCGCAAAAATAATGGCAAAACGAATAAAGGACGTTTTGAATGACATTATTTCTCCTGATCAAGTTGGCTATATAAATGACAGACACATTGGTGAAGCTATACGTTTGATAGATGATGTAATTTTTCACTGTAACAATTACTGTGAGGAAGAGATTTTCCTTATAGCAGTCGATTTCCAAAAGGCTTTTGACTCTGTCTCACATAACTTTCTTTTTAAAGTATTAGAAATATTTGGGTTTGGACAGTATTTTTGTTCTTGTGTTAAAACAATGTATAACGGAATTAGTAGTTGTGTTATGAATGGAGGTTTCTCCACTGGTTATTTTGATATTAAGAAAGGGTTAAGGCAGGGTGACCCACTTTCACCGTATCTGTTTTTGGTAGTTATAGAAACCATGGCTCACGCGCTTAGGAATGACAGTGTTATTAAAGGAGTGGAATTTGGTGATTCTGAAGTTCGACAAATTTTATATGCCGATGACATGACTTTGTTTGTTAGGAATGAAACATCAATTAAAAGAATACAGGACATATTCCAAGCTTTCCATGACTTAAGCGGTTTAAAGGTTAACATAGAAAAAACTAATATAATGAGGATAGGAAAAAACAGGAATGACCTGGGAACACTACCATTTGGCAATATTGTAACGGAAATGAAAATTTTAGGCGTATATTTTTCCTTGGATGTAAAGAGGATGGAAAACCTGAATTATAAGGAGATTTTGAGTAAAATAAAAAGGATTCTGGGATGGTGGAAACAGAGAGACGTGACAATAATGGGGAAAGTACATTTGCTTAAGACATATGCCTTGTCAAAACTGAATTATGTTTCGTCATCATTAGTTGTTCCAAAGTGGGTAGTGACAGAGATCAAGAAAATTTGTTTTGAATTTGTATGGAACGGAAAAGACAGAATTAAAAGAGACATTTGTTACCAGGACTACGGAAATGGCGGCTTAAGGATGATAGATTTTGATTTATTTGTGAAAACTCAAAGAGTAATGTGGTTAAAACGGTTGCTTTATGGGAAAGAAATATGGGCTGGAAGCGTTATTTTGACTATAGCTTTAGAAAAGTGGGAGGTAGGTTTATTTCACTCTGTAATTACGATGTTAAATTATTAAATTTAAAAGCACCAGTGTTTTAGTTGATATGTTAAGGGCTTGGCAAGATATGGAGGAAAATCGGAATTTTAGTGCAGGAAAAGCTAATCCAATTTTTTTCAATAATAAAGATTATATTTTGAGAGGTAAAATGATTTTTGATGAAGACTTGTTTAAGAAAAATATTTATCTAGTAGGTCACGTTCTCGAGGAAGAGCAGGTGAGAACAATCGATTATTTTCATAATTTAGGTTTGAGTGCTGAAAATATCATGGAAATTTGGAAGTTAACTGATGTAATTTTGAAAAGCGGAAAATATAATGGGAATTTCCACCATTTATGCTCGAATGACGTACACAAGTACAATAATCTCTTTGAAGATGTTTGAAAAGATAATTTTACTGAAAGATGTACCTTCTAGAAAGGTTTATGAAAATTTTGTAATAAATTTACAACATCTCTATACTTTACAAATAAGGGATGGCCACAATAATTTTGATGTCTCAAAAAAAGAAATCTCAGGAATATTTATAAGACCTAGAATCACAATAATCTTACCAAAAGTAAGAGAATTTCAATATAAATTACTTCATGGTGCAATATACACCAACGAACATTTGTTCAAATTTGGTTTTAAAGATACTAATATCTGTTCATTCTGCAAACATAACCCGGAATCTTATGAACATTTATTCTGGCTTTGTAATGATGTTAAAGCTTTATGGCAGAGGGTAATTGAAAAACTTAGTTTGATAAAGCTTCAAAATGCAGAGTGGAAAGATATACATGTGGGAATTAATGGATCCGATCTTGAAGTGAAATTTTGTAACACGGTAATCTTTTTAATGAAATATATCATTTTTAGATCAAGGTCAGAAGGTAGAGTTCCTACTCAAGAAGAGAGTATTCAGAGAGTCGTAGAATATCGAAATGAAGAAAAAGCAATAGCTATTAAAAGGAACAAGTTAGACAAGCATTTATTAAAATGGGAGAGAATGTACCGAAATGGCAGGACTGAGGGCGATATCCAGGTGTGATTTGGGAGAAAGTGACTGTGTAGGTGTGTGTGAGGGTGTATGTGTGTATGTGAGGGTGTGTGTATGTGTGTTTTTGGGGGAGGGATAATGAAGTTTTCCTTTGGGATGGGTGATTCTTTGGGATGTTTTTTTTTTTTTTTTTACTTGTCGATTTCTTTTTTGATTTGCTTTGTTTTTGATGAGTGCAAGCCAAGTAATCTCATATAGTTTTAAATCATTGTTGAATATTTGATACATGAAAGGAAAAGTGTTAGGCATATTATATGTATTTTTTTTAAGGGGATCCTAGTGTCAGTATATCTATTTGTTAATTGGTTTGTTTTGGATTTGGGTCTACTTTGTTTTGTTCTTTCTTTGTATTCCATGTATAAATAGCCCTCCACAAATGTGCAAGGGAAGACTTTTTGATTGGGGCGGGGGGGGGGGGGGGAAGGAGTGGTGTTTCAAACATTTTTATAACTGATTTCATTGTTTCTCCTTTAAGTTATATATGATTTATGCTGGTATTAAGTTAGTGAAAAATGTCCAAATATGAAATGTAAAATATTATGTGTTTTGAAATGTTAATTTGAAATGTTATATATTTTTGTTCATGGAATCAGAATAAAACAATATGAAAAAAAAATAGATGTGTGTAGTAGAGAGGCGGTTGTGCGCGCCTGTCTGCATTGTGAGCGCTGCAAAACCAGGGACGATAGAATATCCTCTTTCTTAGGTGTAGGTGTATGTTTTGACTTTTGAGATACACTGTTAAAAAAACCCTGATTTTACAGAAAAATAAAAGAAGATTTTGCAGAAAGCAGTACCAGAATCATTCTTTAAATTCATGAAACAGGAATTTTTCTGCAATTTAACAGAACAGGTCTGTTAGAAAAAGGGGAAAAGAGTGTTTTATTTAAGGAAATTTGTAAGATTACACACACCAAATACCTATTTCCTGTAAGATTACGCAATCTGGTAAGATTACAGGTGTTCTCGAGACTCTGCTGCAAGAACTTCTTTTAGTTTAAGGATAAATTTTCTAACAGTGTAGTACTTTTTTATCATCTCTCTATCGTAATTAATAAATGTCTTTAAAGTGCCTATTGCGCATTGAATGTTTTGTATTAGGTTAATTGGAAAGTAAATGGCAAGAGTCCACTCCATAAAGCTTCTATTCGTGGTCATCTAAAGGTTGTTAAGGCGTTAGTAGAGGCTGGAGCTGACATAGAAATCACTACAGATGATGGGCATACTCCACTGCATTACGCAGTTGAAGGGTAGGTATGGAGTTACATTAAATCAAAGGATAGGGGAAATAGATTTAATTGAAAATGATGATGACACCCAGTCAAGGGAGTTTCATTGGTGTCTGCATGTGCGGGGGATGAATAAAGACGATTCTTGATCTTCAATCGGCCCGCTTTTATTCAGAGTTGCACCGTCTCTAGTTGTTAATTATGATTTATTTTTTCATTAACGTGACATACTATCAATAGCGTCTTTACAAAAAATAATCAAACATGTGCCAAGAGGCCAAACTTAAAAATAATTGTCATAGAGACATGAACAAGCTTTGGGGTTACTTCATTCTTGGTGTACCACAATTTGTAAATGTTATTAAGCTTGGTATTGTGATGTTTTCAGAGACGAGCCAGCAGTTGTAAAATATCTAATTGAGAAAGGAGCTGACATTGATAGAGGTAGCACAAGACATAGAAGAGCTATCCATCGAGCAGCCTATGGAAATAGTGTTGATTGCGCCAGAATCCTGATCAACCGTGGATGTGATGTCAACGTGCAAGTAAGAATCGGTTTCTTTTGACGTGATTCTACAACGATGATAACAGCAACAATGATAATAATGATAATGATAAATGTACTAATAAGAGTGATGATGATAATAGTAATGATAATAATAATGATGATGAAAATAGCGATGATAATATGAAGTAATAACAATAACATCAATATGAAAATGAAAAAGCGCTGCATACTATTACACGAGAGATTACAAATTCCATCTTTCATGTTTTTCCCCTTCATTGTCATGGATGTTCCTGAAAGTAATGTTAGCTGTGTTTTTACACCCCCGTTTCTTTGTTAAATATAGGACAGCGAGAAAGATACTCCTCTTCATGATGCTATTATCAAGAACAGCATAGATGTTGCTGAGATGCTGTTGGTAGATCCAAAGATTGATACAACTCTAATAAACAAACGAAACATGCCACCAATCCTGTTCGCCGCACTAAAAGACCGTCCAGAGTAAGAATGACTTCATCCATAGTAATGATTTGGTCTGGGTAACAGTTCCCTGATTCAAAGTTATATCATAATGAATGATGTTCTTCGGTCAGCGTGAAAAAATGTTCGATCTCATTTGAGATCTAAGCAGTGGTGTCCAGTTCGGGTGGGGGGATGGGGCGTTTCCCTCATTTTTTCACAACAGAGAAGAAATGGAAACGAAATGTAAAGGAAAGGAAAACTAAGAAAGCAGGGTTAAAACATGATATTATTTTTTAACATCTCGTCAAAATCTAGCAACAATTTGATGTTTGTGATGAAAATAACCTAATTTTTGCTCATTCGCTTCGCTCGCAACTCTTATTTTTTTTTTAAACATGAATTTCACTCGATACCTCATATTCGGCTCCCTCATAATTTATTGCTCATTACGCCGCTTGGCATAAAACAATAATGGATAGTGACTGATTTACCCAACATGCCCAAGGTATCAGTCAGTGAAAACAAATCCCGAATTCGTTCAATCCCCTGTTCCATTCAACCGCTCCGTCCGCCCCCTAATTTATAAAACCTAATTTCCCCAATCCTAATTCCATGTTTTATTAAACAGAGACTCGAATTGATTGACAGAGGTTCCGATCCGGAACTGTAAATAAATTCCCGTTCATCATGCCCATTTTGCGGGTAAGCAAAATCGTTCCCAGCATACTGAGTGCGACTGATCTTATTTCAATATTGTGGAAGTTAAAAAATAGCAATCATATCCTTGTATGATTCTGTCGAATACAGGCTTGTTGAGATGCTTGGACGTCACTCCCCTCCATCGATTCCGGTTACTACACGCCATGGATTCAACATTCTGCACATTGCAGCATGCAACAACCACGTTCAAGTCATGAGGGTGGTTTTAGCTATAAAGGTATCAATAATGGATTACACAATCACTAATTTACTGACCGTTCATGTACAAGTTTAGGTTACGAAAAAAATAAAATCTGTGCTCTCTCAACAAGCTTTCATCAAAATAGAAATGAAAAAACCAAGTCACAACTTGGTGTAATACAGAATTCAGTGTTATACATGTATGGCATATAAAAATAATAATACATGACATTTGTCATGTTTGTAAAGCGCACTTTCCATCTTGATTAGATGCTCAATGCGCTTCAGAGCAAAGCAACAAAGCTATTTACAAAATGTAACTATTAAAAAATTCCAAGTCCATTTATCTTCAATGTTTAAACACATACCCAAGTAAAAGTATGTTTTCGAAAGCTTCTATGACGTAGTGTGTGGAATGGGTACTTAACGAGTAAGTTATCACTTGCCGACAAAGCAAGAATGGAGCTATACAAACCATTCTTTCTTTTGTTAAGAGCTTTGGTGGGTGTTCACGGAAACGCTATCTATCAAACCTATTTTCGGGGAACAAAGGAGTTAGTCAAGCCAAGTTAAAGAATGAAAACCCCGTCCCGGTTCACCTCTATACAATCATCACGCGTGAGCATTACTGAGTAAAACAAGTTTCATAACTAAGTACTGCAGAACTATAGGGTATCCATATTACCATGAAACAATAAACCCCCTCTATTTTCTCTTTCTCCCCTTCCCCTTCCTCTTTTTTTTCTTCGCTCCCTTCCCCTTCTCTCACTTTTTCTATTTTGTATTTCTCTAATCTCTTTCCTTCTCGTTTTCCCTCCATCCCTTCTTGCCGTTTTCTTTCTTTTTCTTGAATGAGCGGATGTTAATTCGGGACGAGTTTTAATTGATGCAAACGAGAGCAGGAATTTGTAAGCATGGAGAGAGAAAGTAATAAGACTGAGCGCAAGAATGTTCAATACTTGTCATCAGCGTAGAAATGAGCAGATGCGAGTTACTAAAGTATTTTCTGACATGAAAAACGGGACAATTTCCCATTTTTTTCTTCCCGCTTTCTCTATTTTCCTCTACTTTTTCTTAAGTCCCACTTCTTTTGTCCCCTGTTCTTTTTACCTTTTCCTGCAGCCTTCCTTCTCTTCCCTCCTTCGCTTTTTACTCCATTCTATTATGTCTCCCTTCTTCATTGTATTTAATTTCCCCCTCCTTATCCTTCTCTCTTTCTCATTCTCTCCTCCTTCGTTTTCTTCCTTTGTCTCTTTTTCTCCCCTTCGATTTTCAATCTATTTTCCTTTTCCCTCTTTTCTTTCTGTCTCACCTTCCCCTTTTTTCTTCCCTTCTGTTTTCTGCTCCATTTCACTTTTTCCTTATTTCTTTTCTTTACCCCTCTCCCTCTCTGTCCTCTTCGCCCCCCCCTCTATTTTCTCTTTCTCCCCTTTGCCCTTCTTTTATTCTCTCCTTTCCCTTTATCTTATTCTCTCCCTTCCCCTTCTCTCCCTTTTTTTTCTATTTCTCTTATCTCTTTCCTTCTCGTCTTCAATCCATCCCTTCCTTTTAGCCTTTTTCTTTCATTTTTGCTTTCTTCATCTCCCTTTTATCTGCATCTCGTAGATCCGCGCCTGAAGGGCATATCAGGGTTTAGAATAATAAAGGATAACCATGCAGGGAAAGAACAAATAGTTCTAGGACGACCTCCGGAACGTAGGGTCAACATCGACAGATACCAGCTCCATTGTCAGAAACTCATTTACGATCACGACTAACCATGTCAGTGAATGAAATAACGGACACCACGGGGAGAATATTTATAGGAAATGACCCTTTACGCTAGTGCCAGTGTGTAATCGAACACAATGGGTGATTTCAAGTAGGGTGTTCGGTCTTGAGCGCGTGAAAAGGCTGCTGAACCGAGCCCAAACACCGAGCTGAGTTCAGAGGAGCGATACCGATCGCGTTATCGATATCCTATGACGTCACGCCTCTGTGCTGCGCTGCTGATCATCTCAACTTTACGCGAGAAATTCTCGACGACGAAAGTGAAATCGGGAAAAAAATTGCAGTAAAATCTTATCGTACAGAATGGACAAGTTAAAATCACTGCAATAATCAGAAAGCATAAATATTATTTTTCATTAAAATGTGTAAAACTATAATGACTTGCGCTCATCTTAACTGTAATAGATAATTTTACGTGGGTGTTTCATCATGTTCGCCTCCTGTTCCTGAAATACAGTTCATCAACACCGAACTTGAAATCACGATTTTCCCAATCCTGTGGGTTGGTGTTGGTGAATAGGGAAATTGCACGTAGATCGTCAACACCAGCTGTAATGCTCGGTTCAGCAGACGACATTCAATACCAAAGCTCAATACAAACTGCCGGAAATACGTCATATTTTCCGAGGTGAATCCCAACACCAGCGTGATTTCAAGTACGGTGTTGTAGCTGGTGTTGGCGTTGTCCCAACACCAACACCAGATTTCAACACCGTACTTGAAATCACCCAATAAGTCATTCGGTGAAAAAGCCTAAAATCCCAGTAATCAACCCAAAACTTTGTAATTTTCTTAAAAGTTTTTATCCACGATAAATGATTAAAACACGGCTTTGAAAACTTATGCTTGATATGAGATAAAATCACATGCAGTCTTGAACGATTGTGTCAAATCAGACGTCTTCTTTCGACCAAGAATGCACGGCCAAACACTCTAGGGAAACACCCTAAGATAGCCGCGGGCACGACCCGCGGGCGCTCCCCTAGGGCACACATGCCCTAGAGAATCAATCGCGGGCGTCTTCCCTTTTCCGCTGCCTGCCGCTCCCCTCAAATGTCCGCTACGGGCTACCACGTTCATCCTAGGGGGCACTGTGACATTTCCTGCAGCCGGCACTGTAACTCTTTTTTTTCTGTCTCTTTTATTTAATATCATTAGTTGGATGAGATTTCTTTTTATTTTTGGATATCATCGACGTGCTTATTTAGGTTTAGGCTATGTCCGCGCGCCAATTTGTTTTCTTTTCTAGGATTATTATTAAAAGATGGCATGCTATACATGTACATGTACAACCATCATCACTTATATTTGTGTATCCGGGTTTGTTGACTTATCCGAAAAAAAAAAAATTGTGTACATTAATGACATTGTAAGTCAAATGGTAAAGTCGGAACCTTTATTTGCAGAATGTGTTTTTTTTCTGCCTTTGTCATTTAGGATCATGGACTGTGCATAGACACGAAAGCAGACCATGGAATATCAGCCTTACATCTCGCTGCAGAGGACGGATACTCAGAAAGTGTTGAGTATTTATTGTCTCAGGGAGCAGATGTGAATTTGCAATGTAGCAAGGGCCACAGTGCGCTTCACCGATTAGCCAGTGCTGCAAGGCAAGATTTAAAAGTCGAAGAAACGCAAGAGCTTAAAGCTGTAAGTGTCATGAATCTTCTCAATTCTTGTTTTGTTCGTGATAGATCCACATCTGTAACATTAATAATGATACCGTCTTTTGGACGTTTCCAATGGGATGGTTCAAGTCATGCAGGCCAGGAGCTGCAGTAAATAATTTTTCTAGGATGAACCTAGCAATATATTACGAATGTTTTGTTTTCTCTCTCTTTTTTCTTGTTCTTTTACCTTAAAAAGAAATTAAAATCACAAACAAGTCTGATTCAGCTTGTTCTCTTGCTGGCTGATCCGATTCATGCTCCAAATAAAACAAAATAATGTGAAATAGAATTTCTACCTTTAACCCATCAAGAGGTCTTCACGGATACCCCCATGCACACCCACACATAAACTCGCCGACCCACATCCCATCCATGTTCCCTACACACTCCATGTTTTCACCCACATTAGGCCTACCCCAAGCATGCACCTCCAAACTCACGCATATGCGTGCGGTGAGTACCATGTACCATGACAGGTTAAAAGTTTATTCCCCAGATTGTTGAAATCAAAAGATGTTAGGAATCTAAAAGAGTTTCATCTCATTTCTCTCATTTTTGTCCAAGTAGGTTTTATTATATATTACACGTGTATATGTAATTACAACGGCTTGACATTCTTTCAGATTCGGAAGAAATACAAAGACGGCGGTGTAGATACCAATACTGAAGCATTACTCTGTTTTATGGTTCTTCATGGCGCCTCCATCGATATTGAAAATGAATCATGTCGTACCCCTCTGTACTACATCGACGATCCAAAACTAAAAAGGACTTTAAAGCAAATTGCCCATGGAGTTAATAGGTAAGGCAATATAAATGCTAGTGAATGAAATTCTGGTTTATATGAGAAATTGAATATTCAGAGGGCAAGGGGATACTTGCCAATTTATTTCCTCATTTATCACAGCAAAATTTTCCATTGAGGAATAAATTTATATCAATACTAAAAACTAGCACTTTTATTTCTTATTATTTTTTGGATATTATAGGAACCCTGACCAAAGGCCAATGCAAAACTTCGGAGAAGGTGGGGATTTTGGAATTGGGAGGCTGAATATAAAATCCATTTCAGATGACAATATCCTTATCCCAGACTCTGGCGTAGGATTTGCTCAAGAATTAACTACCGACAAACACGACGAAGATCACCAAACAAGAAGCCAGTCAAAGGATTTAAAAGGTGGGAAAATGTTAAAAGCACGCATCTTTACTGATACTCGTGCACTGACATGTGTAATTGAATATTTATAGTATCATTGAATAACGATAAAAGCTTAGTGTTTGCGTCTAGAAAATATATATATATTTTTTTCTATATTTCTCCAAAGATGCATGTAATACATTAACATAGAACATTATAGAACTTAACATATCTATTAAGCTCGTTGTGATTCATCAAGATACTACAGTCATGACCATAAACTTACTTTAATGCATGTTCGTTATGCTTTACATCTCATGCTGATATTTCAAAGATTAAGTCCACCCCAGAAAAAAAAATGTTATTTGAATAAACATAGAAAAATCACTCAAACACAATACTAAAAAAATTATCAAAATCGGATGCAAAAATGAGAAAGTTATGACATTTTATAGTTTCGTTTACCTAAAAAAGCAGGTATATACACAACTCAGTGATATGCAATTAAATGTGTCAATGATGTCCCTCACTCTTTCTTATGTCTTTTACTGTTAGAATTTTGCAATATTTAAATTTTTTTCCGATGTGACAATAAGGGCCAACTTGACTGAACCATGAAATGTTAAAACAATGGTATTACTACATGTTCAGGGAGCAACAAAACTTTGTTTCACAGGACAATAAGGAATTTTTTTTATTATTTCATGTTTCATACAATAAAATTCAAGAGAAATAGTGAGAGGGTGATGTCATCAGTCACTTCATTTGCATGCTAACCAGGACGTGCATATAACTATTTATTTTTTTCAATTAGGCGAAACTTCAAAATATCATAGCTTGCTTATTTTACATCCGATTTTGATGAAATTTTCAGTGTTCCGCTATTTGGATTTTTCAATTTTATTCAATTTAACTTTTCGTTGAGGTTAAATTGTCCTTGAAAATGATAAAATAATCTTTAACGCATATAAATATTCATCAAATTAAACGAAGAACAATTTCAAATAGGGATGTCAATAACAAAATCATTAAAAGATACCCAAATTTCAATTTTTAAGATGTATTTTTCAAAGTCATCTGTAAGGGGCATTCCCAAAATACATGAGCAATAGTTACAGTGTGTTCTGAACAACGAGAAAAAGGATATTATAAAGAAATTTGTATTGTAATATTTTAGCTTTGTTGATGAAGAACACTTTAAAGTAATCATATAGATTTTTCCCATATAGTAATTGGTTCTGAAACAATATCAAAACTGACTCTCAGATTAGTTTTTTTGATAACTGACAGTAACGCATGCTTTATTACTCAAAGAAGTGAATTCTTAATAGTTATTTCACCTGAGGCTCGATCGTACCAAATATAATCCTTTCTTGATCATCGTCTGAAAAAAAGTAAAATGAGATAAATCTAGATTTCAATATCAGAAAAGCTGTCTCAGCTTTTCTTGACATTTTCGCCAGTGATCCAGTCGGAGTTTGAGGAAAAAGAAATGATATATTTGTCCTCAATATAAGGATAGAGATGCAAAGAAAAATTAGCCAAAAACAATTGGTTCTATCTCCCTATATAGCTCAGAATGTGTCTTACCTGACCACAGACTCACAGAGGTGGGCAGTAATTGGCTATTAAGGGAATCGAATCCAAACAATCGACAGATCTTCAACCTCACAAATTCTATCATTTGTCGGGTATTAGTGAGTCGCCATTTATCCCAACATATTTTCAGTAAATAGTTGTCAGAGTTATTATACGTTATACCAGTGATATGCCCCCGCGTTCTGCTTGTCCAGCCCCCACGATGTTTTTATAATTCTCCACTGTATATGCAGAACTTGGGAACTTCTGTGTAGACGATAAGACTGATCTTGGTATCGACTTTGAATTATTAAGGGCAGCTGAAATTGGTGACCTAAGACGTATTTCAGAGATACTGTCATCTTCGCCTGAAAAGGTATTCATTTATTTGTCATTCATATTCTCCATAAGAGTGATATTCTTCCGTAATGGATTTCATTTCAATAGAAGTAATGTTTATCAGTGCTACTTCATCTCACTTTATCGAAAATTTCTTAATCTCTACGGCGGCAACACAGATGCACACACATTAATCTGAATGCAAGCTTCAACAACATTCATGTGCACCCCCTCATCCTAAAGGAGGACCTTACTAACCCTTTTAATTTCACCCCAAAAAATGCTATGAACTCGATGAATGATCTTCATTAAACTGCCTTCGGGATTATTGGTATTAGGTAAATGTCAAAGTTGGAGGCAAGAGTGCTCTCCATAAAGCATCCCTTCATGGCCACCGTGACGTCGTAAAAGCATTGTTAGAAGCTGGAGCTGATATAGACATCACTACAGACGATGGACTTACTCCTCTACATTTGGCAGTTGAAGGGTAAGTCCAGGTCTCTCGATTATAACGAATTGACGAGGATGATCTTGATAATACAAAAATGAAGTCTTACTTTTTTATTGAACTAATGATTGAACTAAAGTTTTGATGTTAAAAAATCACACACAAAAATGATCAAAGCGTTATACCCGACCTTTCTTCACCCACACCGCGAAAATAACTAAAAATAACTATCGCATGAGCCAGGTGTTGAACCTACGGCTTTAAAAATGCTAAGGACATTTAGCATGTAGTAAGACGGATAAATTCTTCTGAATTGTCACAATGATGGCTGCAACATAGTTATACAACTAAAATTCTCTACATTTCAGAGATGAACCAGCAGTAACAAAGTACCTGCTTGAAGAAGGGGCTGATAAGAACAAAGAAAATGTACGCAACAGGAGTCCACTCCATCGAGCAGCTATTAGAAATCATGTTGATTGTGCTAGAATCTTAATAAACCATGGATGCAATGTCAACGTGCAAGTACGTTTTGATTCTATTTTTCTTTAGTGCTTCATAGGGAAAATCCTAAAAAATAATAGAATTGTGAGAATATAATGTTACGAAATATTTTACATGATCAGTCGTTATTTTAGCTAAATGGAAATAGTTCTGATACTTTCTTGACCAATATGATAACAATAATTTGTGTGTCTTTCCATAAAATCCGAATGAAATAATAACTCTGCCTTTCCACGTTTTCGAGGGCTGTAGAAGTGTAAAAATATCCCCACCCTCTACAACATATAATTTTTAAATGATTTTTATGATTATTCTACCACAATGTGAAGGACTATCAGAAAGATACCCCTCTTCATGACACCATTACCTCAAACAGCGTAGATGTTGCAGAGCTGCTGTTGAAAGTTCCAAGCATTGACACCAGCATCGAGAATGAGAAATCATTCAACCCCCTTCAATTTGCAGTACTTCGGGACCGACTAGAGTAAGCGCTCCATGGATATTCTGCTCTTCGTAAAACTAAAAGTTGCTAATTACTTAACGCACGACGGATGACCCTTTATCGGCTTAATAATATGTCGCTGACTTAGCACCCAAGAAGATGTTCCCGTCGTGCGTAAAGTTAATTAATACACCTGTTTTGATAGTAATACCGTGTAAATGACATGTTAAACACTCAACGGGCAAATGACGGAGATTTCTTTTCAAGATAGGTTACTGATGTCACTTCCGGAATTGTATTTTGTAGTGAAGGTTAATTTGTATACGAGGGATTGTAGCAAAAATTAAGCTAAATTATAAAAATGAGAGAAATTATATATGTACAATAGCTTTGGCATCTTGTATGTATGAAATAAATGAATGAAGAGACCAGTGGTTAAATCAAGGTACCCCTGAGCTATCCTCTCTTTGGAAAAATTAGTGATGCCGAAAAAATGTATCTGCTGGGAATCGAATCCGGGGCCCCTGCTTGAAAAGCCGGTGCGTAACCACTAGACCACACAGACGGGTTCGTGGTAAGGGCGACCCCGATCAGATTGACCGTCAGATAAATTGATTTCGACACTTTACCAATTATAATTTCGTTTGTCGGGTGTAGGTGGGTTTTGTTGACCTCAAGTCAGGACACTTCAAGTCACATGACCTGAAGTCATGTTTGTGAACTTATATTTTGTTTCAACTACATGAATTTAATCAACAAATTCATCTTGAATGAGCCAAAAGTCCATTCTCGATGACATATTAAGATACTCCTATAAGCATGTATAATTTGGAAAGAAGCATTTTGTGATCGACAACATCAAAAGCTTTAGAAAAGTCCATGAAAATTCCTATGCAAAATTTATTAGTATGAATAGGTGTCAAAATTCTATCTTGTAAATCTATCAAAGCGTGTGCAGTACAGTGATTTTTTCTAATCCCGTATTGTGAATCTGTGAGAATTTTATTGTTTAAACAAAATGAATACAGTCTATTGTAAATACACTTTTCAAACAACTTAGAAATAAACATGATAAACGGTAAAATACATTGTAGACATAGGCCTATAATTATCAAATTTTATGAGGGTCATTTTTTTAGATACAGTAGTTACCTTAGCTATTTTCAACTTTTTTAAAATAAATTAGTTCTAATATTATCAAATCCAGTAGAATTGCTATTATTCAATGAATTGCACATTGAATGACCTCATTTTCCGTTATAAGATTTAAGAAAAAAGATTTGTCAATATGATCAATGAGAAAATCTTTATAAGAAGTGTCATTAGGAGAATACATTATAGATGTGGTTATCCGTCTGGAGGAGCTTATAAAATGTTGATTAGATTCAGTCGCTATGTGTTGTGGGTCCCAACCTTTTCACTCCCACTGAAAAGAATTCAGGTAAAGACGTTTTAGGTTTGTTTAATAGTGAGTTTATGACTGACCAGGTTTTTTTTGTATTGTCTTTGTATTGCTTTAATCTCTAAGAAAAATATGTCTTTTTTGCATGCCTTAAAATTGTATTCAATCTATTTCTTTATGGGCAATTCCAAGCAAAAGTGGACATTTTCCAAAACTTTGTATTGGCTCTATTTCAAATCTGGATCGTATTTTTCTATCACAACTCATATGGAATTTCATAAATACCAAAGGGGCGCATAATTAGCCACAATTTTTTTCTTACGCATCTCCTTATAGGAGAATCGCAACCATACAAGAAATTCTATACATGGGACTACATATATATATATTTTTTTTTACTTTTTTTCAATTTAACAGAAAACTATTGCTTGTTTTGTGAAATTTTCTTTCTTGGATAATTTGAAGGTCATCATTTTACATCATATTAAACAAAATTTTAAAAAAAGTTCAGTTTATATTGTTTTATGAGTGGATATTTATCATGTCACTCCATAACCGTTACTCCATAACCGGGAATGGGTTTACGTTTTAAGTTGTAATTAACAAAATAATTGACCAATTTTTTAATATAGTGCAATATATTATGTTTTCTCCTCAAATATGCATGTCCATTTTGCGTCACTCCGTAACCATGATTATGAATATTCATATCTAATTAATTCAGTGGATCAAAATAATGAATTTTATTATTTTAAAAAGTGGGTTTCATCAACTACTGTCAGGTACCATTTCTTTGCAAATAACTTTTCAAATATGGGTGATATCTTTGTTTGAATGCAGAAAAGTTGCTTCTGAATGTCACTCCGTAACCGTGGAAATGCCCATATTTTTTTATTTCCTTTCATTATCTAATGAATTATTTTGGAGAAAATTTTTATAGTAATGATTTTCCTTGTTAATGCATCTGAATAAATAGGTAATATATCTGTAAAGCGCTTAGACACGTCGTTCCGATGAATTAAGCGCTATATAAAAAAGCGGATTATTATTATTATCCATGGTTTATTGAACATCCGTTTGGTAGGTTTAGATTTGAGCAAAGGAAAGTTATTATCAAACGATGGGATAAAACGAGTTATAAAAAAAGAGTATGCATCATTAACATTTGTAAAATTATAAGGACTACTCCATTTTTCCTGGTAAAGGTCATACCGAAAATTTATTATATATACATCCGAGTATTTACGAGTAAGGCGAGGTTGATGGGAATTAACATTAGAACATTTCGAGATCAGAAAAATTGGTAGATGATCACATGTATCTGAACATAGACTACCAGAGCCAAAAATGAATCTAAAAACACTGGTGAATATATTGTCAATAAGTGTATCTGTGCTTAATGTAATACGAGTTGGAGTTCTTATAATTGGGAATATACCTAGTACAGAATTAATCCGAAGAATTCGTTAACAGTATCATCATCTTTGAATAAGTCAATATTAAAATCACCGGTTATATAATTTTTTCAGTTCAGTACATAAGTTGTTAATAACACTATCGTAAAATTCAAGAAATAAATATAATTTGATCCCGGTTTTCTATATATGACACCAATAGTAGAAATATATACATATATATATATATATATATATATATATATATATAGTCTGCTTCTTCATATCAAATAAAATGATTACATATAGTTTAGAAAATGCCGTATAAATAAAATCGTTTCAGCGTAATAATTTGTTTGAAAAATGAGTTTCACTATGAGTTTCGTATGTCCATGAACAGAGGTGTTTTTCACGACTCTTTCACAAACGGTTTTTTAATTCTCTTTTTTTTCACATCATTGGCACTGACGGAAAGTGAGACTTTACCTTTCTTTTTTTGAGAGCTATGCTCCTTTTAAAATCTACGATAATATGTATGTATGTATATAAAATATATTCACAAATGATTTGTGAATGCCATAGAAATAAGATTTCATTTCTACGGCATGTTCTAACTATTTGTGATTATTTTATTCTAAATGCCGTAGCAGACCATTTACATATATATATAGCAACAAATGAAACATTTTTAACCTCCTATATCATGGTCCACCCAAGGCATCTGCGGACCGTGACCCGAAGGAGACAGATGATTGGAGGGGCACTGTATTCTTTGTGAACAATGCTGTGCCCCTCAATTGCTTTGTCTCCTCCTGGTCACGGTCCGCCACTGACCCAAGGGCATTTTCAGATAGTGCTGTTATTGTAAAGACGTCCCGCTAGAGTAAACGCAGCGACAGAGCTAAAAAAGAAGAAAAATAAAACCAAAACCAAATAAAATAATGCAATAGGCAATATGATATTGGTTCCTGAATTTCTGATACTCACTTGTTTCTGCGATTCTTTTTTTTTGGTCCTTTCCTTGTACAGAATCGTTAGAATGGTTGCACAACATTGTCCTTCTTCAGTAGCTGTCCCTAAAAAAGATGGGTACAATGTATTGCATATCGCAGCAGTGAACAACCACATAGAAGTCATGAAGGCTCTCTTTGCTGTTGAGGTAATAGGCAATTAATTTATCCACCAAAAACATAACCCACATCATTAACAGGCTTTTCTTTGTGAAGCAATGAACAAAAAGACTATCAATTCGTACCTGTGGTTGATATCATTTTCTGAGAAATTAATGATGAGATGCTTTATGGAGAAATTGATTAGATCAATTCTACACGAAATGTTTAATCATCCTAAGGATTATCACTCAAAATCTACAATCATCTGCCCAAAAGATTCTCTGTAAACACTAAGGGAAAGAGTCAGCTACCCATCTCCTCCATCACATGATATATAAATATATATTTTTGTCAGACAAGTTCTAATGGGAAAGCTGAAATGATGCGGTACGATCGACCTCTTCGAGGTCCAGTTTCACATGATTTTTAAGGGAAGGTGCTTCCGAAAAAAATGTGTGAACCTTGACCACTGTAAAATATCTTTTTGGTCAGAAATTTGTTAACAAGTAAGTGTTTCCGGAAATGGTGGCATTCTTTGAGCTTTTCTATTTTTTGTGGGGGAGGGCAGTTTTGCCCTTCAATCCGAAGTTTGTAAGGATCGAGTTGCTTGCTGTCTCTGTCTCTCCTATTATTAATCTTTTCGTGCTTTTTAGCTATGCATTTTTGGAACACTCGTTACAAGATCGAGGTTTTGATATGTGCAAGCAGGGAGTACTCCTAACTCCCTGTTCCTAGTTGATTCAGATCTGATGCCATGCCAGCTTTCTACATCTACCCGAAAGCGTTTATTGCTCTAAAAACAGAGGAGCGTTTCATGAAATAACGTGGGTCATTGTGCTTTTTGGCAAATCAAAATAAAGATAATATATGAAATTTTCACACGAAATATGTCGATGGTACGTATCCTACCCTTCATATATGTTTTTTTTTTGTATTGAGGATCACGGACTGTGTATTGATACAAAAAACAGTGAAGATCAGACGGCTCTGCACCTTGCCTCACACGAGCTTTACTCAGAAAGTATCGAGTACTTGATTTCTCTTGGAGCAGACATCAATAGTCAATGTAATGGTGGCCACAGTCCGCTTCATCTGGTAGCCAGCAGAGCAGGAAGATCAAGAGAAATCAAAGAAACACCCATGCTTAAAAGGGTAACTATAAGTTTAAAATAGAAGCTTTCTCGTGGAAAACATTATCATGCTTTATACTGATAGATCTCATTAAATAAGGAATGGTAATAATGATTGTTTAAAGAGAAATGCCAGTAGTTGCAGTAAACACTGATTTCATGAGAAAGTCTGTAAAATCAGGCTTAATTGTCAGTATATCATCGAGGATCTAGATCTGGTAAATTTACATAAACTGAACTTTGTGAAATCTTGAAATCTACGCTGAAAAATGTTCACGCTGAAGATCACCAACACAGATAGGCACACGTGGGACAGCGTATTATTATTGCTGGAATAAAGACCCGACGGAAGTAACCGAATCCGCGCTTATTTTGCTTATTTCTCAGCAATTACACAATTTCTTCCAGAATCCTTTGGCAGATATTTTTTATTCATACAAACACACACATGGGTGCTCATCATATTAGATTCTGTAAAAAGTCATTTTGAGATCGTTACCAATACTGGAATTTATTTTTAAAGCGGTAAAGGCTTACAGCAGCGATAAACAATAGTACAAGTAAAAGTTGTAGGACATACACTCTTAAAACAAATCAGTCAAATGGACTTAACCAGTAGTCAGCTGGGTGCTACTGAAATATCTTGTCACATTTTTGACACGTTCTAGTCAGAAATAGTCATGTTCTAGTAAATCGACTTAATAGTCAATATGACTAGAACAACAGTTGCACACAGCTGATCCTAATCATTTCTGACTGATGTTTTTAAGAGTGTAGTAGAAGTAGTTGTGGTAGTAGTAGTAGCAGAATTAGTATCATTATAAAAAAAATAGCATATCAATTAACAATATCGCACAAATTGTGGCAGATATTTGCACCAACACTACACGCTGCTTCTTCAAATTATATGTACATACATTTTATGAACGTTACAAATAGTGTCAATAAACTGCATTAATTCTATTCAAATATTTTATGGAACTAAGTGTTCAAACGACCATTTCTGCATTCTGGTCAACTGTGGAAATCCAAAGGGTCACCACTTCCTGAGAGATTATACCAGGCATTAGTCAGATTCAGATCCGTCAAATTTTTTTATATTTCTTTATATTTACATATCTTTCAGATTCAAAAGAAATATAGAGATAGAGGTGTAGGCAGTAACACTGGTGCAGCATTGCTGTGTTTCATGGTCCTACATGGGGCGTCCATCGATAGTGAAAATGAGTCTTGTCGTACCCCTCTATACTACATCAATGATCCAAAACTAAAACGGACTTTGAAGGAGATTGCCCGTGGAGACAGGTAATGCAATTTTCACTGAAATGCTTTAACGCACACGCACCCACATGCACCTAAATATTGTTTTTACCGTAGGAAAAAGTTTCTTGTCATCTGATTGGCCAGAGGTGATCGTAAGCTTTACCGTCAATGGATTTACCGCTGGCAAAAGTGGTGGGACAAATAAGCATTTCGGAGGTAAAAGGGACTTACTCTCTGGTTATACATGTTATAGGAAGCAATGCTGTGCTGAAATAGAAATTATATTCATATCGCCTTTGAAGTAAGAGTTTTCTCATCTACTGAATCAAAGTTGATTATTTCCTTTACACCCTATTTTCAAAATCGTTCCCAGGCCATAGCATTGAATTGTCCTCGGTTGATTCTCAGCCCTCATTTAGTCATGTTAGTGCAACCACTAATGATAGATAAACCATGAAACTGGCATTTATGATTCTTTTCATCAGGGAAGTTGACTTGAAGTCGCTAGAAGACATGGTAGGAGATGAAGCTTCAGAAACAGAAGGCCTGACAACCAACGCCATCCATGATGACTATAATGATATCCATATCCCACAAACTCCCGTGGACGATCCAGCTGCCAATGATCAAGGATCAGAAAACCTCGCCAGAACCAACAAGCCAAAGACCGGATGTACGTACATTGGTGTATGTCTGATATATTCGCTTCATAATTACTAGTGTCCTAGTTGAACAACCACTGTTTTGTTGATCACAGCATGTTTGCCTCATCTTTTTCCTCCATGAATGAATCGATTCAAAGGCAGACACGATGCGTCCAACATGTCCAATGAACCCATCGATATTACCGTTATCATTCCTTTCGAAACTATGGTTACTGAACCAAACGTTCTACTAAACATGTTCTTCTAAGTGCTATTTGGTATATTCGGCCTCATGTCTAACGAGTAAGTTTAATTTTTATCGTATGAACATAGTATTTTACATTCCTTTTGAAATGACAAACGTCATTTTGCCTTATTCAGCACACGTAGCTTCAAACCATATAAGCCCAGCCGACATGGCCGACAAGATTCGCCGGCAATCCGCCAGAAGGTGTCGTTAACGAAGCTGTTCAAATAAGTTGAAAGAAGGACCAAAAACTTATTGATGTGAATAATCATTGTGCAATTCATTTCATATTATATCCTATCAGATACATTTCATTAGTGTCCAGTTCAGATCCGAGTTTGTATGCCTTTCAGAGTGGTCATTAAGCCGCCCTTAATGTTTTCGACACGAACCCATATTTGATGTTACAAACTCTCATTACAATAGTATTGACAGGTTGATTAAATATTCTTTGTCCTGTTTTGTTTTTTCAGTGTTTGAGCTTGTTCACGAAATTAAAGTCTCCGATATTGAAATGGGATCTGTGGTTGGAACTGGACAATTTGGAGTCGTCCATCGAGCAACATGGCGAGGAACCACGGTGGCAGTCAAAAAGATCTCTATCATCGGGAGTAAAAAGGATGAAGTCGAAAAGGAGGTTTCTATCCACAGGTAGGCAGGAGAGAAAGTTGAACTAATATGAAAGTAGGAGTGAAAGCAGACTTGACCGCTACATTTTGGCCTTTGAGAGCGGTGACTTTCCTGGTGTATTCCACCGATGTCTTAATTGGAGCACTAGAACATGGAGAAAACTGTTTCCTACTATCAATCAGTATACTTTGCCTAAATACAGGTGCTGCTAAAGTTATATTTTTAGAGGTATCATCAGTGAAATACAGTATGGTGAAGTTTACTATCCTTAAGCAAAGCAATTTGTTTCTTCATTCTTCCAGGCAAGCCACCCATCCAAATATCGTGAAAATGATGGCGCTAGGTTATGAGTGTACGGACGCCTACCTTGTTATGGAGTTTATTGAAGGGCCAAGTTTAGATAAGATCATCTTCCCAGATCGCGATGATCCAAAGGTATTCTTGGCCAATATAGATGGATGGATTTCGATATGAGGATCACAAATTTTTGTTGTATATGTTTTTTTTGACTGAACATGCTGAAGGCAATATAATTTTAGAAATTACAGGAAAAATTAGAGTGTTTATAGCTTTATAATTAGTATTCGAATAAGTTCGTAGCTAGGGCCTTTCGTTTTAAAAAGTAATTTACATATAAAAAAGTAAAACAATTGGATGATTCCGGTGCATCACTATAGGCCTACTGACTGCCGAAGTGGAATTACTCCGCTTTGGAGGGCAGTATGAAAATTCTAGAATTATTTCGATCCGGATTCAAAGCAGAGTTCTTAACTTCGAGAAGAGGGTTACAGACGGAGTGCGACTGCGATACACCGCTGCGGACCTAGCAATTTTGGAAGGGGTGTGATGTCGGTCCGCAGTGCAAGCGTAACTCACTCAGGAGTAACTCCACTTCGCCTTCAGTATGAAAACGTTGTGATAAGTCGGTATATGGGAGGACTATCAAGAGTGGAACCGAATTATGTTATTATGATTTAAGTTCATTTTTTTAAGGGGTAGAGGGCATGATGAGGGCTAGGTGATCTCGCACTTTATCTTTATATCGAAGGAGGCATATTTGAAGAATCCTAATCTGACACTCTACGTCCAGTCATTTATGTCATAAATTTATTTTACCAAGTACGAAAAGTGGGATGGGATCTTAATGTATATTCTTTAACGTTTATGCAGATTCTTCTAGACTGGTCCGCCAAGCTTGGGATATCCCGTGAGGTTCTCCAAGCAGTCACCTTCATGCATGCCAGCAATATCTTACATCTTGATATCAAGCCTGCCAATATTTTGGTAATTGAAATTGATTTGAAAGTGACAAATAACGAAATCAAAATAGGTGTTTTCGAAATACAGTAGAAGCAAGGCTACATGAAACGTTGTGTTGGATTGAAATAAAGGATATTTAGGCTATTGAAGCCTTGCCCTTTTAAATATGTGGGCCTATTGCTGAACTGATTGCGTGTATTTCTTTTGTATCATTATTTATTCATTCTCAATGTACTTCCATTTCATTCTAAAAAAAATTACCCAATATTGGTTAAAATTAGAACACGCATGTTGGCAGGGTAAACAGATATCCAACAGTTTTGTAGTTTTTTTTATGAAATGATCACTTTCTACCAAATATTTGGTAAATTTTTACTCGGGGCTTTTGGGGTGCAAAGAGAACTTAATTGGTGCGATTTCAGTTACCTTATGCAATGTAGGCCGATATGAATAACATAAAAATAAAGACATGGCATTAGAACTAAACCGTCAATATCGGCTAACTCCTCCTCGATATTTCAAGCTGAAGTCGCTATTCCTAATATAAAATATCGTTATATAGGTTCTAAATAGCCACTTCAGCTTTATCAGGTCTTCATGGTTCATGATGCATAATTTAATGACATTATGTTATCACATTCAGAAGGTTCGGTTATATTTACTGGTCCTCTAGTGGTCCATGCATGATCATTTTCTTTGTCACCCTGGTTAGATGGTATAAGGCCTGGTAAGATGGCGTAAAGTATGGTACATGTATGTAAGACCTGTTTATCAGTTAAACTGTTTGGGATTGAACCCACAACCTTTCGTTCATGAGGCTGGCATCCTACCACTGAACCACCGTACCCAGTACTGATTAAGATCTTTTTGGTTTTCTCCCATTCAGTTGGAGAGTGCCACCAACCGTCCCTTCATCTGTGACATGGGTCTTGCCCACATCAAGAACCGGAACGCCATGACTCAATCCACCATGCGCATCAGGGGCACCCCTAAGTTCATGCCACCGGAGGTAATTACTGCAGTGGCTGGGTACAAACATTCTAGCAAACATGACATCTGGTCAGTTGCAGGAACACTGGTGGAGTTCTACTCCATGAAACGCCTTTGGGGAGTTTTGCCCAATCAGATGGCCCTATTAACTCGCTTTATGACGGGGGGAATGTGCAAACCTGAGGCTCTGGAATTCGTGGATCAAAAAATCCAAGAAATTCTTGGACCCTGCTTCAATGAGAAGCCTGAAGATAGACCATCGGCGGAAGAGCTACAAAATAAATTTAATAATCTTTCTTAAAAGGAAATTCTACGAGCCTTCCTATTCATATCATTCTAATGAGAACAGTATATAGTAGCAATATTTGTATATATAGAAATTATTTCTCCAATACTAGTTTTATTGTAATGATATCAGTTACAAGGTTTCGCCGATTGATGCAAAGCTAGCGACATAGCATAGTTTGTAAGATTCGTTTTATATTATAGAATATTGTAACATGATTACAACATTATTCATAAATAATGAAAATGTATTGAAGATTGACAAATCTCATGCTTGGTTATTATGAATGTGAAATGAATTTCAAGTTCCATATGTGTTTAAAGGTGTAACAAACATATGGGGCCATTTCACAGGGTTATGTTTTGTAAAATTTATTGCTCAAGCGATAATGCAAAAATCAGGCTTGGTGAGTTATCCCAAGAGTTATCTAAGCAGTGCTTCATAAAATAAAAAAAACATGTTAGCGATATTTACTGACAAATTTGAGCAATTCTGATCGAATAATCGTGGCAGTTTATAAGAATGGTCAATGAAAAATAACCATTTTGACCCATTAATTGCTGAAATCAACTCATTGATCATGATGAATACGTTTCGAAACGTTCACCTGACCCAATGCAGTGAATAGTTTGCCACGCGTTACCGGGGATTTATACATGTAGGTCACACTCCTGGTGGATCGGGGGGGGGGGGGGGCACTGGCCGGTTATGAGAGGTAGAATTACAATTTGTAATGTAAACATGCCGTTAAAACAGAGGTGCCCCCCCCCCTTGAAAGTGAAGACCTTTGATTGTCTGGATAGAAGAGATAACTTGTTACATACTTGTATTGTCAGACCGCTGTCTACCCCCCACCCCCCGGATATTTTCAAAATTGATGCTAACTAGAAAAAAACATGTGTAATCCTTTAGGGACTGGTTTGTACGTGTGAAAACTCCTAGAATCATTTTTGATGTTCATATGACACCAAATGTTTATGAGAGTGTATAAGAAAAAAAATCCTTATATTTGGAGCTTATGGATAACATGAGATATCATGAAGCAAATCTTTACCTGTATTATTAAGGGAAAGTTGTTTGTACATTATCTTTTAATAAACTCATCTTTAAAAATATTCACTTTCAGCATTTTTCCTTATTCAATCTAATTATGACGATGATATCCATGTCACTGCATTTTTAGATCACAATTTATAATTCACAATAAACATGATAAATGACTTGAACTCTCTTATGAGGTTCCTATCCATTTCGTATCGTTTATTTTATTCCTTATATAATAATTTAATACGAATGCATTTATTTTCTGAATTAAGATTTATTTATATTAAGATATTTTTTTACACATGTATTGTTGATTTTGAAAGCAGACATTTTATGAAAGCAAACGATTTTTGCGCTAACCTTGGTTATTTTCATGTAACCCCCGTTATCATAAATGTATCTTCATGCAAAATGTTTGTTAAACTGCAGAGCACCTTTTACATGTATGGAAACAGTTTATAAAACTGAACCAGCGAGAACCCTGTAGTTTAAAACAAAATATTCCATGTTTGGAAAAATATTCCACGATAAGTGGAATATTTTTCGAAACTCTTGGAATATTTCTGGTATTCCATTCTGAGCCATCCAATATAATATAGAGATCTAAATGAAGAGATTAGTTGCAAAAGGGGTTAGGTCCACTTTGGACCTTTCCGAGAAAAACCATGTTTTTTATTTTCACTTATTGCAATATTCTTGAGACATTAAATTGCCATGATATACTACCCTATCACATGAACATAAAATTGGGTATAAAATAAATTTACCTGTCTTCAAATTTTTTCTATAAGGTTTTGAAAAAAATATCATTGTGGACCTAACCCCTTTTGCAAACAAACTGAAATAATTCCAATCTCTTTTGATTAAAAGGTGATTTTTTCTTTGTCACTTTCAGTCACATTTTCATTTGAAAATCGATTTTTTTTTTTGTGGTATCATCAGAGTGACTAAAATTTAGAGGTTTGGAGACAAAAAACAATAAAATTTATGAAATATGGACCTAACCCCTTTTGACAAATGAGTTCTTCAAAACAGTTTAGTTACAAAAGGGGTAAGGTCCACTCAAAAAAATCATTTTTTTTATTCTCCCATATTGCAATATTCTAATGCGAAACTGGATTTTCATGATAACCTACCATGCATGAGAACATAAAATTGGGTATAAAAGAAATCCACCTGTCCCTCACATTTTTAAAGATATTCTTTTCCAAACAAAATCTGTGTGGACCTAACCCCTTTTAAAATTAAAATGATTTTTCTTTGCCATTTTAGTTCACTTTTTAACAGGAATTTCAACTTTTCTTTGATATCATCTTATAGAGCTACTAAAAATCTATATATTCAGACATAAAAATCAAATTTGATGAAAAATGGACCTAACCCCTTTTGCAAGTGAGCTCTTCAAATATTCATGCTGTTTGAGGCTGCGACCCTCGCGTGCGATGTTTTGAAATCGGCCGTAAATACATGTGAGGAATCAGATACTGGCCAAAAATCACCAATTTTGAGGATGACTGGAGGATGGACACGGAGTGAAATAAGGGTGTAGAGTAAGAAATTAAGGTTTTATTTATTGTTGATGTCTTTAATTTTTTTTTTACAATAAATGTGTATTTTCCCACCTTTTCCACTCGGAGTATCCGAACGAGTTCACTGTTGATGTTCGGGTAGGTGGAGCGTAGTGCAGCGGTAGTGAAGTGGAGTGGGGTCTGCACGAACATCACTTGAGGTAGAAACACACATGACATGATCACTGATGATGGCTAAAATCATTAAAATTGACAAGATATTAGCTTTTTTCAGGTTCGTGTTCACATCATAATTGTATAATGATGTGTATTCTTGCCGTCGTCCCCTCTGTTATCATCTTGAGGCGAATAATTTTTGACACACTCTTCATAACTTTAACCTGATGTCTCCTCCATTCGTGATCTCTTCCTAAAAGCAACTGCACAGCTTTGGCATCTTCTACGTCCGAGTTGCGCGTCACGCCACGAAATAATTTCCTGACACATTTTGCTCGCGATTTATCTTGATTTGCCAGCGAATCAATCAAGATTTTCATCTGATCCCCGAACTTTGTTGTTCCTCGCTTTTTTTCCTTTCCATTCATGTTTACGTCGTATTTTCTATAAGTTACAACAAGGAATTTCTAATTCCATGAGACATGATACCAAGTCATGCTTACCGCTCTCATATTACGGTAAACATAATGCAACATCAGAGGCCGAGCCGGTGTCATAGCAAATTTGCCCGGGTACCGGCGGTCCAAAACGGTTAGCTAATTAGTACCGCAAGTACAAAACGGCTAGTCGATCGGAGAATTGACCCGCGAACAGAACGTCGGTGCAATATATATACTTCAATGATCAGTGAAAAAATGACAATGGCTTAGTAACTTTATTGCGCCAGACTTTGATGATCGTAAGAAGCTACGACCAGTTTTGAGTCGTCATAAATGAAATATAATACACCTGTGTGTGTGTGTGTGTGTGTGTGTGTATTTGCTTATGTCAGCACCAAAGGCCCCCCCCCCCCGAGTTTAAGGTCAATTTGGCGGCCCCTCATTCATACAGGTCAGTGTGATGCCCCCTAAGTAATTTAATGTCAATTTGTCCCCCGAACCCATGTCAAAACAAATGCGCCCCAGGCCAAACATCAAATTGCCGCCCAAAGGTCGAACATATGATAAATTCGGCACCTCCTTACAGGTCACGCTTCAATGGCGGCCCACGCTCTTTTATAACCTTTTTAATCTCCCCCTTGTCCCCCTTCTTTTTTACCTTCTCCCCCTCCTTAATTTACTTTTCCTTCCCCCCCCCCCCCCCCCCTCCCCTTTCTCTTTTATACTTTCCCCCATTTTTTGCGATCTCTTCTTCGAATCTCCCTTTTTTTCTCTATTTCTTTTTCCATTTGACACCTCCTTTTTGGACTACCCGGGTGTCCTTAGCAGGGGTCTCGAAACAGTTTTCAAAGTGGGGGGGGGGCTGACCATAAAAAAAATCACAATCCTTTGGTCATTTTTACGATTTTGTACAGGGTTTTGGAAAAAAGTAGGGGGGGGGGCTTTGCGGCCCCTGCTTAGCCCCCCCCCCCACCCCCCTCCAAAAACAAAAATGAAAAAAAAAGTGTCACCCCTTTCATAAACCCCATTTAAATGAATTAGGCGGCTAATAGCAGCATAATTTGGTCGTAAAATTGGAGGAGGACAAGAGTTATCCGCATTACTCTGATGCTGCTATTATCCGCATAATAGCAGCATCGGGACAAGATTTTGAGTTTATGAACGCATATCCAAATTATGCGGATAATTGCCATGGTGCGGTCACAAGGTCACCCTTTTCCAACACAACCGCATCGGAGGGGGCGTGTCCAGTTGTCATGGCGATTATCCCCTTTTTCAGGACGGGCGCTCGTAAAAATAATGCGGCTTATTTTCGGAGTTTATGAACGCAATTTTTATTGAATTATCCGCATTACTCTTAGGCGGCTAATTGGAGGATAGGTTTATGAATTCTCTGTGTTTTTGGCAGCCTTGTTGGACTATTGAGCTTTTAGTTCTTTTATTGGTATATATTTTTTTCTTTACTACCTACTTTGGGGGTTTTGGACTTTTGGTGAGCACGCAGCAGTGTTTACCCCCACCGACCCTCAACACATCAGTCGCCATCCCATCCTTTTTCTTGCCCCGATTTCTTACTTGTGTAATGAAGAAATATATAGATCTATACAAAATCGAAGTTCACACCCCGAATAGCACATGCGTACAAAGGGAGCACTCAGTGTGTGAATATGGCTTTGTGGCCTCACACAGCTGTAATCAATTGGAAGTGTGCCAAAATAATACACAAATTATATATTTTATTTCGTAATTCTCCTGGAGAAATTACAGGAGATCCCGCCCGCGCATGCGCAGTCATTACGTTCGCAGCATTGATTTTGGCAGTCATTTTCCGCCATTTGGGGTAAGATAAAAATTGCTTTTTCTTCCCCTTCTTCGAGTTGGTTGCTGGAAATTATGCGCTAGAGCTAACTTTCCTATTACAACCTCCTTCTGATATCGACATTGGGTTCGTATTGGAGTACTTCATGACAAAAATACGATTATGATTCGTAATTTCTTGAATGTGGGTACCAGCCCGCCGGCGACTCAGTCGCAGCGGAGTGCGGTTTCTCCACCGGGCCAGACGCCGGCGAAGCCGGGCGCAGGGACCCGTTCCACGAGCCAGCAACCAGCGTCGCATCAACAGTCTTCGTATTCGACTTCGTCGAATACAGTTAACTTCATGATAAAGGAGATATGATTGAATCTCCGTCGGGCTTTTCGGGCATAGGTACCGATATGGCACTATTGAAAGCCAAGCCCAATAAAATTGTCAAAAACATAAAGATAAAGGAGATATTAAATCTCCGTCGGGCTCTTCGGGCATAGGAACCGATATGACACCAACAAAGCCAAGCCCAAAAAGAATAAACCTTCCCCCTCAACTTCAAACTCTGAGTTTGAGGAGAGACTAAATTAGAATCGCTTTGACTGACGTACTGGAGAACCAGGCTTTTCAGTACCAGTCAGGGAGCCAGTTACTCCCCAGGCATAGGTCAGCCATTATCAAGATAGTATTCTGAGGCTGCCTTTTTACGATGATAATAATGGTTATGATGATCAGAATTCTTAAATACAGTTCCACGCAGGTCAGGTCCATGTGACCAATGTCAATGATGACAATTCACAAGCTCCAGATTTCGAGAGTGGGGAAGGTGAATGTGATGTGGGCCAATTAAGGCCCAGGCATACCGGCATTAGCCGCTAAGTTTGCCCAGCCCCAAGAGATGGGGCACGGCAATTGATAACCTTGGTCGATATGCCAAGAGTTAATGCTCCCATTTGGGATCAAACTAAAACAAGTAGGCCTAACTAGACAAAGAAACCTGCAACTACAAAAAATTCAACGTTCACTAACCAGAGGTTTGACAGCATTCATGCAATCTTTAGACCCAGAGAATATTTCTGAAGCTCAACAAGATTTCCTCGCTTTGCTCAGCAATACCAATTTTGAGCTAAATTGCACAAGGAAACGTCTTATCAGACCTGATATGAATATGAAATTTACACCATTGTGCAAATCTTCCCAAGTGGGCAAGTTCTTATTTGGAGATGATCTTGCTAAGCAAGTGAAAGACCTGAGTGGGCAGCTGCAGGGATGATGAGAGGCCAATTGAAGGACAAGCATGTCTCACACATATCACCCATATGCCAGGAATAAAACCAGTACTCGTGAATCTGGATGGGCTCAATCAGCCCAACATGATTTGTGGTCAGGCAACCATAGGGTCCTTTTCTAGGGCATCCCCAGTGGAAACGACACAAGAACAAGGGTCATGACCAGTGGCAGAACCCAGGCTCGTAGAGCAGAATGCCTCTCAACAGCCCCTTTCCCCCAAAGCAGGGTGCATCTTGGAAGAAAACAAAGTAACTACTTCTACTGAAGAGGCGAGTTAACTCAATGATTATTCAAAGTTTCCTATTGGTGGCCGAATGAGGCATTTTGTAAACAATTGGAAAATATTACTTCTGATCACGTCATCTTATCAGCTGTTGAAGGGTATAAATCAGAGTTTGAAAATTTATCTAACCATACCGTTCACTACCCTCACACTGTTTTCATATCAGAACAGTTGAAGTAATTAAAATCAAGAAATTATACACTTACTTGAGGAAAAGGTGATTGAACAATGCTCCCATGAGAATGGAGAGTTCGTGTCCAACATTTTTATTCGGCCCAAGAAAAATACTGGGCTAATTAAGAGTTATTCTGGATCTTTCTGACCTGAAAAAGTATGGCTGTCAGCATTTTAAGATGGATAGCATACATACAGCAACACAATGTCAGAAAATTTGTTTTCTTGCCTCAGTGGACCTCCGGGATGCTTACTTTTCGGTCCCAGTTCACCCTTCAGATAGAAAGTACGTAAGATTTATTTGGCAAGACACGCTTTTTCAATTTACATGTTTACCAAATGGTGTGAGTACTGCACCACGGCTCTTTACCAAAATTTTGAAACCAGTGTTTGCCACACTGCACCAAGCAAACCACATCTTAGTGGGTTATCATGACAACACCATCATTATTGGTAACAATAAGGCCCAAGTACATAAGGCAATTGATGCCACGGTTGGCCTTTTATCAGAGCTTAGGTTTATTATTCACCCTGATAAGTCGGTACTCAAACCATTACAGGAAATTACTTTCCTTGGATTGGTCCTTAATTCAGTGAATATGTCCATTACATTCCCTTCTGACAAGGTAAATGAAGTTAAAAAGTGTTGCTTATAGGCCTCCTCCAAACTAACTTGCCTAGTATTAGAGCAGTCTCCAGAACAATTTGGAAAATTGTACCATCATTCCCTGCTGTCCAATATGGCCCTCTTCTATCGGGCTTTGGAATTGGACAAAATTGTAGCACTGAAAATTAACAAAGGTCATTTTGATAGACCCATGCAACTCTCGCAGGCAGCTCGGTACGATCTTGAATGGTGGATAGCAAACCTGCACATTGTATACTCGTCTTTGAGAGTAAAGAACCGGACCTGGAGTTGTACTCCGATGCAAGCGGTTCGGGATGGGAAACTACATGTATAGAGCTAATTTCTAGTAAAGATGGGCGATGTCATGCCGAGGAGCTTGCCAAAGCTCAGAATAATGAGATTGATTATCTTGAAATTACTGGCAGCCTTTTTCGGACTAAAGTCCTTTTGGACATCTATGAAAAATACCATATCCTACTACGCATAGATCATGTAGTTGTAATGAAATTGCAAATGCAATCTGTAAATGGTGTTTAGAGAGAAATATTTGGCTGTCTATTTCTTATATTCCAGGCAAGCTAAATGTAGTAGCTGACAAGCTGTCTCGTAAATTCAATGATAGGACAGAGTGGACACTGGATAAACAAGCTTTTAACCAATATACTCCTTACTTTGGCTCACCAGATATTGACTTATCTGCATCTCGACTAAATAATCAATTGCCTAGGTATGTCTCTTGGCAACCCGATCCTAGTGCATTCTTGGTTGATGCATTCTTTTTTCTAAACTGGGCCAAGTTGAATTTTTATGTCTTCCCACGTATTTTGTCTCATGCCAAGTTGCTTGCAGAAAATTCTGAATGACAAAGATATACGGGCTTGCTAGGTGTCCCATATTGGCCCTCACAATCGCGGCTTCCCTTGCTCCAAATTATAGGGAAACCTGTAGAATTCAAGAGGAGGAAAGGGTTACTAACTTTACCCTTCTCAAATTTCACCCCTTTTGAGATCACATTGATGTATATGTTGCACGATCTCCGGAAACTTTTCAAGAGACTGAATAAAAAGACCACGGAGATCATAAGGTCTTCACGGAGAGACTCTACTAAAATCAATAATAATAATAATAATGCTCAATTCGTGTAAAGCGCATGTAGCATAGCATGTCCCTATGCGCTGTATCTACATAAGAAAATGGAAAAAATTTGTTTAGACAAAGGTTGGAGTTATGTTCAATCATCAAGACATTTATTGGAGTTCCTTACAAGTTATGTGAACACGGAGCTGGTTATAGTACCTTGAACACTACAGAAGTACCTTGTCTAAATTTTTAGTTTTAGATGGTCCTGTTACAGTGGGAACTCATTCATTAGTGCACCACTTTATGAAAGGAACCTTTCAACTCCGACCACCCGAACCCAGGTACACTAACATATCTGGGACGTTAAATTAGTGTTGAACCATTTAAGGAATTAAGCTAGCACCTGAGAGAACCCTTAGCCTCAAGCTCTTGAGCCTAAAAATTGTCGCCCTCTTGGCACTAACCTCAGCGCAGCGGGTGCAGTCGCTTCATCAGTTAAACATTGAGCATATGACTCTTAAAGATACTAGTAGTGGAGCTACGTTTTGCTTTGGTCAACTACTGAACAAGACAGACCAGGGCATATGAAGATATGACATTGGAAGCTTACCCTCTAGATAAGCGACTGTGTGTTCTTGATTATCTAAAACATTATATTCGAAGAACAGAACGTCTGAGTGGATCATAAAAGTTCCTTTTTATCAGCTATCAGAAGCCTCATGTGAGGATAAGTTATTTTATAACAAACCATTTCCCTTTGGATACGAGTAAATCTAGCTGCAGCTGGGGTATAGACACTGATTTCTATAAGGCGCAATCCACGAGGGCTGCGTCGGTGTCAGAAGCTGAGAGGTCAGAAGTTCCCATCGCTGCTATTATCTCAGACAGGCTGGATGGACTAATGAGAAAACTTTTAACAACTCTATCATACGCTTTGGATCAGAAAAGTGACTTCTCAGCCTCCTTGTTAGGCAGTGCCTCATACTCGGTTGTAGAGGTTATGTTGTGTTCACACCAGGGTTGTGACTTGGTGTAATTTTGGTATCAAATATGCCTCCTGAGCTTTGAAATCTCCTGTAATTTCTCCAGGAGAATTACGAAATAAAATAGAAAGATTAAATGAGAACAAAGTTTGAAATTTAATATTTATTTTATGAGTAATTTGGAGGGAGAGATTACAGGCCCCCCACTCCCTCCCATTACTCAAGGGCAAAATTAGCTCTAACTTGTTCTCATCTTAGTTTAATCTTTCTTGCTGTTTTATCAGGAGTCATATTTGATGCTTTGAATGATGACTGCGCATGCGCGGGCGGGATCTCCTGTAATCTCTCCCTCCAAATTACTCATAAAATAAATATTAAATTTCAAACTTTGTTCTCATTTAATCTTTCTATTTTCCCCCGCCTTAACGTTTCGCGCGACACTTCCAAAATGCAAAAAGATATAGCGACGCAAAATTTTATGACCGTCTTTTGAGGTCTCGCTCAACTTTTGAGACCAGATTGGCGACATAGTTACGGGTATAGCATCGCGGCGCTACATGACTTTCTACCAGACAATGTCATGCCGAAAATGGCTCATTTGTATACTTTGTGTACAAAGTCTACGGGATACGAAATTCATAAAATTGTAATTATTTCTCTTTCTAATTGGTCTTCTTATTTACCTTAGTTTGTAATTAAGTTGTTAAATGATGAAAAAACAAATCGTAAGAAGTTCCATAAAAAAGAAATACAAAGAAAAAATGGCGTTAAATTTTACTTTGAGTGTGGAAAACTTCATAGAAGATTTTTAAAATATAAAATCTGAAAAAAGAAGAAAATTTGGAGTGAATAATGATATTTTATATTATTTCAACGCATAAAATTGCATCGCCCCTCCCTTAATTTTGAAGGAAATTATATAAACAAACAAAATAATTTCATAGATACCTTTTAGTCGAATCTCATTTCAATGACAGGGGATAATAAGTAGACCTAATGAACACACTTGACCTTATCTGTGACAACAGGATTAAACACATTTATTGTTTCACTGGCAGTTTGAAGACACAATATCAACTCTTTTTCATTATAATACAAGCTTTATACTTATACCTGTAGGTCGCTAGTTACAAGCGTCAGCGGAGTACCTTGACCTATCAGGAGGCGAGGATAACTATCTTTGGTTAAAGAACAAGTCTACCCCCAACAAAGAGCTGATATGAATAGAAACGGAAAATCGAACATAAAACTGAAAATTTCATCAAGATCGGATGTAGAATAAGATAATTATAACACTTTAAAGTTTCGCTTATTTTTTTCAAAACAATTATAATTATGCACATCCTGGTTGGCATGCAAATGAGGGGACCGATGACATCATCCACTCACCACTTCTTTTGTATTATATAAAATATAAAATATTTTGATTTTCTCATCATTGTCATGCTAAACAAAGTTTTATTCCTCCCTGAACACATGTATTCCATTATTTTAAAATTGTATGGTTCAAGCAAGGGGGTCCTACTGGTCGATTTCGTAAAAAAATGAAATATTGTATGATTCGGTGACAGCCCGCTAGACCGAGGGTCCGCGAGACCGAAGGCGTGCGAGGCCGAAGGTCCGCGATACCGACTTTTTTCCCTTCATCGGTTGCCGGTTGAAAGCTTGATATTCCAAGCATTTTGGTAACAATGATTAAGATGGGTAATTAAAAGAACAATTGACGAAAGTGCGCGAGCTGAAAATTTTGATATTTTGATCTGAAAAAAAATTACAGTTTAATGGACATTTTTAAGAAAGAACAAGATGTATATCCAACCAAATATTATTGCAAATCGAAGCGGGAGTTGTTTCTTTAGGTTTACTTGAAAACGGGACATTCCATTCACCTATTTAATCATGAAAAGTATGTATTTATTGATAAAGAAGTGATGCGAGCGCGAAACGCGAGCTGAAAATTTTTATATTCCACTCTGAAAAACGAACATTTTGAGCACGATTTTGAATAAAGAACGAGTTGTGCATCTCAATTTCGCTTGCCGATTTCTGTCTAACATTACAATCTTATTTTATTTTTACACATCCGGAATTATTGGGGGGGGGGGGGGTAAAACGATATGTTTGCCCCCCCCTATCCCCCAGGATCGACGCCTCTAATCGTGAGTTTATACTGTAAGTAGCAGAAACACCCCCTCCCTGCACCCCCCCCCCCCCCTAGAGAGACGTTTCGTGCGCGCAGTACGTGTTTCGCTCGCATTATAATTTGTTGGTGAGATATGTGTCTCTTTCTCATGAGTCATGAAATCCTAGCAACGCCACTGATTCTATTTAGTTACCGGGAATTACTTGACACCCCTCCCCCCCCCCCGTTAACAGGCACATGTTACGCCACTGCAACGAGGCGTCTTAAACCACTCGACCGCGGCAACCGATTAAGGGGAAAAAAGGTCGGTCTCGCGGACCTTCGGTCTCGCGGGCCTTCGTTCTCGCGGACCCTCGGCCTCGCGGACCTTCGGTCAAGTGGTCGGACCCCTATGATTCAAACAATGAAAACAAAAGAAAGAGTACATCATGTACTCTCTCATTTGCATATAACTGAGTTTAGCATAGAACTGTTTTGTGAAAAATAAGCGGAACTTTAACTTTTTTATTTTACATTCCACTTTGATGAAGTTTTCAGCGTTATTCATGTTTGATTTTTCTCTAATTATTCAAATTCACTTTTTTCTTGGGTGGACTTGACCTTCAATGATGGGGACACCGTACTTGTATTGTTGTTGCGGTGGTGGTGTGTGTGCGCCGCACTTGGGAGTGTGTGGGTGAGGGTGTGTAAGATAATCGTATACCAAGTCCAACACTTTAGAGGTGCAACTTATGGAAAGGGCAGATCCTGAAGATAATTTTTCCCGTTGGGAAAACAATAAGACTATTTACAATGAAGGCAAACGTAGGCTAAATTTGACTTATTAAATATTTCTTTATCTTATTTATTAATTTATTTATTTAACATGATAAAAACATTAACAAATATGAAAAGCCGGTCTGCTATTGGGCCCTGTTACATGTAATTAAAATTCACACAAATTACAATAATTAATTTAACATTATGACTATAAATTGGCATGAGCGAAAACAAATTATGCAATTATGTGATAGGCCTATGCAAATATTTTAAAGAATTCAGAAGTCCTTTTAAAATAAGGTCCTACTAATGATTGAGCAGATCGAGTGTCATGAGATAAACAGTTCGTTCATTTATTCCTACCGGTATAAATGTGTTTTTGTAATGTGTAATTATTTCGGAGCTCGAAATATTAATCTATTAGTTCTTCGTGTTATACGCACTGATACATCATCATTAAAAATAAGTTTGGTACTTAACCAAATAATGTGGAGTTAATCCATTTACATGCCATACACAATGTAGATTTCCTGTACAATTCTTTTAAAAAAGACCAGGAGAGAATTTGAAAAACACGCTCTGATTGGGTTTCCCGTCAACCGCTTGCGATGTATGCTGCACGTTTATATAGTTTTTGCACCGTATAATAATTAGATTCAGATCTATAAGACCACACATTTGAACAATACATTGCATGAGGGAGTCAACCAGGAAATATAACATTGAAGCATTCTATAGCTCGACTAGTCTGTAAACTCACGACTTCTTGGATTCATTAAAATGTATAGGCCCTTTGCCTACTATTTGTTCTACGAAATTATTTTCTGATATTGTAAAAAAAAAAAAAAATAATAAACAAGTGGAATGCCTCTGGCCGTCTCACCTGCATCACGCGGTTCAATATAGCAGCAGTGCTGACTTTGAATACTACTCTAACTCGCACAAGATGTTCAGTGATACTTGATTACTCTTATGTACAAGTTTCATGAATCAGATCCATAAACTTTCAAAGTTATGATGGTAGTTCAACAGATACACCCAATTCGGCCAAAGTTCATTGACCTTTGACCTTGGTCATGTGACCTGAAACGCGCACAGGATGTTCAGTGATACTTGATTACTCTAATGCCCAAGTTTAATGAACTAGACCAATAAACTTTCAAAGTTATGATGGTAATTCAACAGATACATGTACCCCCGATTCGGCCAAAGTTCATTGACCCTAAATGACCTTTGACCTTAATCATGAGACCTGAAACTTGCACAAAATGTTTAGTGATGCTTGATTACTATTATGTCCAAGTTTCATGAATCAGATCCATAAACTTTCAAAGTTATGATGGGAATTCAACATATATCCCCAATTCGGCCAAAGTTCATTGACCCTAAATGACCTTTGACCTTGGTCATGTGACGTGAAACTCATGCAGAATAATCAGTGATACTTGATTAATCTTATTTCCAAGTTTCATGAACTAGGTCCATACATTTTCTAAGTTATGATGACATTTCAAAAACTTAACCTCAGGTTAAGATTTCGATGTTGATTCCTCCAACATGGTCTAAGTTCATTGACCCTAAATGACCTTTGACCTTGGTCATGTGACATGAAACTCTAATAGGATGTACAGTAATACTTGATTAACCTTATGGCCAAGTTTTATTAACTAGGTCCATATACTTTCTAAGTTATGATGTCATTTCAAAAACTTAACCTCAGGTTAAGATTTGATGTTGACGCCGCCGCCGCCGCCGCCGTCGGAAAAGCGGCGCCTATAGTCTCACTCTGCTTCGCAGGTGAGACAAAAACGATTATTGTCATAAACATGTTGATATTTTGCTCGCTCGCAACCTTTTATAAATCGTCGCACGCACCACGAACCGTCCGGACGGTTCGTTATGGAAGCTTAAAAGTGCCACCGAGATGTTGAGATAATTATCTCGGGAAGTCGACATCTTGATAGCGAAAGATAAGATGACGAGATCCCAGATCTCATCATGTCGATATCTTTTAGAAGAGATGATGAGATGACATGATCCCGGATCTCATCATGTTGACATCTTTTAGAAGAGATGATGAGATGACAAGATCCCGGATCTTATCATGTTGACATCTTGTAGAAGAGATGATGAGATGACAAGATCCCGGATCTCATCATGTCAAGATCTTTTAGAAGAGATGATTAGATGACATGATCATGGATCGAAGATCTTGTCATCTGACCATTTCTTCTAAAAGATGTCGACATGACGAGATCCGGGATCTTGTCATCTGATCATCTCTACTAAAAGATGTCGACATGAGGAGATCCGGGATCTTGTCATCTGATCATCTCTTCTACAAGATGTTGACATGATGAGATCCTGGATCTTGTCATCTCATCATCTATTCTACAAGATGTTGACATGACGAGATCCGGGATCTTGTCATCTCATCATCTCTTCTAAAAGATGTCAACATGATGAGATCCGGGATCTTGTCATCTTATCATCTCTTCTAAAAGATGTTGACATGATGAGATCCGGGATCTTGTCATCTCAACATCTCTTCTAAAAGATGTCAACATGATGAGATCCGGGATCTTGTCATCTCATCATCTCTTCCAAAAGATGTTGACATGATGAGATCTGGGATCTTGTCATCTCATCATCTCTTCTAAAAGATGTTGACATGATGAGATCCGGGATCTTGTCATCTCATCATCTCTTCTAAAAGATGTCGACATGATGAGATCTAGGATCTCGTCATCTGATCTTTTGCTATCATGATGTCGACTTCCCAAGATAATTATCTCAACATCTCGGTGGCACTTTTAAGCTTCCATAGTTCGTGGTGCGTGCGAATACAGTGCGCTATCGCGCCTTGCGATTTCACCACGAACCATCTCTCTGTTACGATGCCCTCTGTGGCGTAAATAATTCACTTCAAGAAAATGTAAAGATACGGGATAAGACTTTGGAACCTGAACTATCGAAAAAAGGACACCGGTAAATAAATTGCTCTCCTTATAGGTGCACTTATTGCTGGTTTAAAAAGTGCGCAGAGAGGACGGTTCGTGGTGCGTGCGACGAAATGTTGGGCTCCTCAATTTCTTTTTTTTTCAGTACGCCACTGTCTGTACTCACGATATGTTGGGCTAGCCGTAACAAGTTTACGGGATCGTGATTGTCAATCAGGGATATAAAATCTGCATTTATGCCGAGAATACAAACTGCTTTTTGAATGGACATCAATAGACTCAATACTGAGGCCTATGTACATAACCTTAACTGAGATATTTTCTTTGCATCGCTGCAAAGGTATAGTCATTTCAATGTTGAAAAGATAATGTACTTGGATAAGATCTTTTTAATAAGTTGTCAAAATAAAAACCCTATAATGAAAAAGAATATGTTAAGTACAAGTTACAACAAAGTTAAAGATCTGTTTTTATTACGTTGCATGGTATGAACGGATAATATTTATATCTTAATTTTGTTCACTTTATTTTAAACTGCTTCACAAACATAGCAATGGTTGTCTGCAGTTTAACAATATCATTCTGCATGAAGCTAAAACAGTTGGAAATAAAGGTGTAATATGACAAACAACAACAACAAATTATTTTTTTATTTATGAGTTCACATAATGCGATTCATGTGTAAAATATATTCATAAATAGGCTTGATGATGACGGGAGGCCTCGTAAAATGTACATACTAGTTCTTCATTGATCAAGTGGGTGCGGTGCAGGTGCGGTAGAGAGCAGTTGAGATATTGACTTGAAGAGGGGGCTGCATATGATTTAATAATGTTACGTTAATATTAGCTTTCAAGGAGTAAATTGTTGAACATGATTTAATATTGTCTGGACGATTGTTCCAAATATCGCGACCATAATGTCGAATGGGTTTGTGAGCTATTAATAATTTGGAGTTAGTAAGGTGGAGGTTTCCAGATATGCGGGTTGGGTATGAATGTAATTGTCCTCCGGGGTAATTGTCCGGGGGGGTAATTGTCCTGGGGGATAATTGTCCAGGGGGTAGTTGTCTTGATACGGTCAAACCACAAACAGCTAGAACCGCCACTGCCTTAGATGATTCCTCAGATGACGACATTGTTCACATTCGCATATGAGCATTTTCTTACATTACTGTTAAATGACCCCCAGATGTTTGTTTCATCAGTGAACTGATACGAGATTAAATTACATTTTACATTCGTAAATGATCAAGAACGTTTTTCCCACTCAAAACTATGAGCTTTGTCAATCTTCAATGCATTTTCCATTATTCATGAACATTGCCAATCTTCAGAACATCACAATTAGCGAATATCATATTAGTATCATATATAATACAAACTGACAAACCTGATGAACCATGCTTCAATGATAGCTTTGCACCAATCGGGGGAAAACCAGTAGTAGATGTCATCACAATAAGACTAGTACTACATAAATAATTGCTATACAAATATTGCTACTATATTCTGTTCTTAAAGAAGGTTAATGTAATTTCCTGTTTAAGAGAGATTATCAAATTTATCCTGTAGCTCTTCCGCCGATGGTCTATCTTCAGGCTTCTCATTGAAGCAGGGTCGAAGAATCTCTTGGATTTTTGGATCCACGAATTCCAGAGCCTCAGGTTTGCACATTCCCCCCGTCATAAAGCGAGTTAATAGCGCCACCGGACTGGGCAAAACTCCCCAAAGGCGTTTCATGGAGTAGAACTCCACCAGTGTTCCTGCAACTGACCAGATGTCATGTTTATTGGAATGTTTGTAACCTGGTCCCGCAGCAACCATCAACGTAATTGCCTCGGGTGGCATGTAACAAGGTGTGCCCTTGATGTTCATGGTAGATTGGGACATGGCGTTCCGGCTCTTGATGTGGGCAAGACCCATGTCACAGATGAAGGGACGGTTGGTGATAGCCTCTACCTGAATGGGGGGGGGGGGGGGGGTGCAACAAGTTATTGTTCAGTATCGGGTAATAATGGTTATTTATATGTGCGCTATATACACAAAAGTAAAACTCTTTATGAAACGGGCCAATGATGATAAGTCGCAAATTACGTTATATCCTGTGGCCATGCATATTCACGAGGCGTAGTCTGACTTTCCGCCCTTTCACATGGTTAAAAAAGGTAATTTGATTGGTGATTCGCAGTGAAAATTAAGGCTAATGACGATTTCTTAGCACATGTGAAACAAAAGCTAGAAGATGATTAGAATCACGAACGCCTGCGATCATCATTACAATTATAATTCATTTCATTTATTTTCACATTAAAAACCAATACACACAATTACAAATGAAAGGAAAGGAGATTGCTCCATCTATATATAAAAGACAGAAAAAAAACATACAACAAAATTAAAATACGATCATGGTAAATAATGTTCAATTACACACTTATTCACGAAAAAGCTTTGGCAAGGTTATATTGACTTCTCGCGGAGGATGCACAAGTAGCGACGGAAAAAATAGCTACCTGGAACCATGAGTACAGTAGCTCAATGGTCATGATGGTAGAGCGCCAGCCTTATGAACGAATTGAGAGTTGGAGTCTCCAGTTTGATAGGAGATCCAGGTGTTAGAATCTCTATCAGAAGGTGCTTGGCGTTGGAGTCTCTGTAAATGTTTTTGTTTTATCAGACACAACATTTTCAGATTATCAATTTATAAACTAGATTATGTACCCTCGCTGCTAATGCATTATCAAAACCACCTATTTTCACTTCGTAAAATTTCACTAATTACCAGAATATTGGCCGGCTTGATATCAAGATGTAAGATATTGCTGGCATGCATAAAGGTGACTGCCTGGAGAATCTCACGGGATATCCCAACCTTGGCGGACCAGTCTAGATGAATCTGTATGAACGTTCCAGGGGAGTAGAATTGAAGACCACATTCTACTGTTAGTAGTTTGAAACAAGGATTGATGACATACGTGATTATTCGCCCGTGACTAGAGTTAGTGTCAGATTATATGTGCAATTCCGCTGGCAGTCGCATTACACCATTACATGTCTTTCCTAACACTCGGTGCTGTCAATTTTACAAGGGCAAGTCTTTTTGTCAAGTTTATACTGCTAATTTATCTTCAAGTTGACATCCGAGGCTTTCAAACAATACATACATCCAGACAGATTGAATGTATTGAATTGAATTTATTTTGTGGATTCCATGTCCCCCAAATCGGCCAGTCGCATTTCACAAAAAGGACATGGAAAAAGTGATTACTTTTTAATATATTTTTTTTTAATTAGAAATTTTAACATGTTTAATTTAGGAAGCAACTTATTATATTTAAAGACGTGTGTGGGTAAAAAGCACTGATCTATTTCACATTTTTTCCTTTTATGGCTGAAATTTGTATTTTTCCCTCTAAAAAAGTACCTATTGTTTCAAAGTTGAAAAAAAGTGGTTGGGTTAAGGGTTATGTAATGGGTCATCACTACATGACACCACCATAGTGTCTGACGCATTCATTATTAGCCCAGGGCTGGTGGCTCAACTTACCCCCGCCTTCCCCTACACTTTGTCCGGCGCCACAAATCTGACATATTTTAAAACCTTTCCCGCAACTTACATTTGAAAATTTTCTTCTAATAAAGTGTAAAATAATGACCTTCAGATTATCAAACTGAAAGTTTTACAAAACAAACATATGAAAATTACTTCAAACCTGACAATTCCTAGCTACAGACTTATTTGAATTCTCAATATAAAGCTATTAAAACCCAAGCTTCCTCCTCATCATTATCATGCCTTTACACACAGGGCCATGTCCACGGAGGATTATTCTATTGTTAATGGGGGTGCTGAGCATTGTCACAGCACCCCCAGAAACCCTCCCTGGATAGATGAGCTCCTGTCTAAATCACATGCATATGAAAACAACATCGAAACTCGCAACCTTTTCAAACGCCCTTTCCTGTCCTGCTGCATCTCTGGCGTAAAACCACCCTTAACATTGTACATATTAAAAACTGAAAACTCCTAAAACATGTACAACAAAATGACGGATTTCGGGTAGTGATTTAGCTGCAAACCCTTCGAACATATCCATCTATCTTGGTCTAGAATACCTTTGGGTCATCATGATAGGGGAAGATGATCTTATCTAAACTTGGTCCTTCAATAAACTGCATAACAAGATAGGCGTCCGTACACTCATAACCTAGAGCCATCATTTTCACGATATTTGGATGGGTGGCTTGCCTGGAAGGACCAAAGGACAGATACAATAATAAGATTAAAATTCATCAAACTGACCTTCACTTTTAACACATCTCAACATATAACTTAAGCAGTACTGGCATCAGTAGACAAAGTATACATGCATTTCGTAAGCTCGTAAGCCATAAGCACGATTTTTAAAGGACAAGTCCACCCCAACAAAAACTTGATTTGAATAAAACGAGAAAAATTCAACAAGCATAACACTGAAAATTTCATCAAAATCGGATGTAAAATAAGAAAGTTATGACATTTCAAAATTTCGCTTAATTTCACAAAAACAGTTATATGAACGAGCCAGCTACATCCAAATGAGAGAGTCGGTGATGTCATTCACTCACTATTTCTTTTGTATTTTATTGTTTGAAATATGAAATATTTTGATTTTCTCGTCATTGTCATGTGAAATGAAGTTTCATTTCTCCCTGAACACATGGAATTCCATTATTTTAACATTTTGTGCTTCAGGCAAGGAGGTCCCAATCGTCAAATTCGTAAAAATTGAAATATTGTATAATTCAAACAATAAATAACAAAAGAAATGAGTGAGTGACATCATCAACTCTCTCATTTGGATGTAACTGGCTCGTTCATATAACTATTTTGTTAAAAATAAGCGAAACTTTGAAATGTCATAACTTTCTTATTTTACATCCGATTTTGATGAAATCTTCGGCATTGTGCTTGTCTGATTTTTCTCTATTGATTCAAATCAACTTTTCTCTGAGGTGGACTTGACCTTAAAATATATGACCGATTTTCTTAATTGATACCATGGAACGTTCTTCTCCATGTTATAATGGTGCTCACAAATACCATGAATACCGAAATGTCACATGGCCTAGTCTACATGCACTCCTACAATATACTACTCTTACTTTTCCTCCTGCTCTGCTTAAAGCCTACCTGTGGATAGAAACTTCCTTTTCGACTTCATCCTTTTTACTCCCGATGATAGAGATCTTTTTGACTGCAACCGTGGTTCCTCGCCATGTTGCTCGATGGACGACACCGTATTGTCCAGTTCCAACTACAGATCCCATTTTAAGATCACACACTTGAATTTCATGAACAAGCTCAAACACTGAAGAAAAACAAAATTTTTGATCAAGACTGTTTACTAAGTTTTACCAAATGTTAAATGACTTACAAACCAAGAGCCTTAATAGTCCCACTTCAGGAACCAACCGACGCCTATCTGGAGAGGTCCACTACTCACAATGCACGCGAAATTATCAGCAGTGTAGTCTTGTAATACAATTGAATTATAATACACTATGAGAGACAACAAACAGTCATTGTAATCCCAAGATCAAAAGTTAACACATCATAATAACGGTATATTTACCCAGGGTAGCCAATTAAGTTTCGAAAACTGTCGCCCAGCGGGTCCTGCTATTATTATTATTACCCGACTAAGCTAGGCTACCGATTCAGGTGCACACAGCTTTTTGAGGAAAACACGCCACGGCCAGGATTCGAACCCACGACCCTCTGTTTGAAAGGCGAAAGTCAGAACCACTAGACCAAGACGCGCCCACTAATACTCTGTATACTAATTTACCCCTTGATTTACTCAAAGCGAAGCTGCTTACTTTAGATGATTTTACAACCTACCAGCATTGTCAGTATATCTATTTATCAGTGTATCAGTCAGCTTATGCCTGTTCATTTTTCTTAGTTCGATATAATGTATACCTGATTTGTTGTCGTTTGTGTTTTTCCCATTATTATGTAATGTTCTTTGTAGGGATAATTTTGTTTTCATGTATTATGTCTTTATTGTCTATGCTAGCTAAATGTCACGGTGCACTCGTCACAAGCAGTGCTTACTGGGTTGCTACCTTCATTGTATTGTTAAATGTTTGAAAATGTATTCATGTTTTCGTCTATGGAAATAAATGTAGAATTGAATGAAATTTGTCAGTTTACTCCTCTTTAATTCGATAGAGATAGAACATAGTTATGTTGCCGTTATTATGTTTCACGTATTGAATAAGTTATGTTGAACAGCGTAAAAAGAAGAAATATATACAGTACATTAGATAAGCATGCTGCGATCAACAAAATATTGGTGGTTTAACGCGTAAGGAGTAATTACGTGAATAGACAGACACCTATGTACGTACATCCAGGCTTTGGCTTGTTCGTTCTGGTTAGGTTTTCTGATCCTTGATCATTGGCAGCTGGATCGTCTACGGGAGTTTGCGGGATAGGGATATCATCATCGTCATCAAGGATGGCGTTGGTTGTCAGGTCTTCTGTTTCTGAAGCTTCATCTACTTCCATTTCTTGTAGTGTTTCCAAGTCAACAGCCCTTCTGGAAAAAAAGATAAATGCATATCTCATGGCATATTTCACAACATTTCAAATAAATCTATTAAAGGCCATCCAAGACCATTGCCTCGATTGCCTTGGATGATATTTCCACATTCGCTTTTTACTTCTTTTTCATTAGTGCTGCAATGAATAATGTGGTCCTTGTCCTCATAAAAAGCAACACAATATAAAGTTTAAAGCATGCTTGATTATTCATTGATAAAATGATAAAGTAATTTTGGTGGTGGGCTAAAAAAATGGTTTCGAACACGATGGATATCTATGCACATTTGAAATTCATGATGTCAGTAATGATGCACGTATCTCAGGTATTCACAGTAATTTTTTGCAGTCTTTACTGCCTCTCAAAGGTAATTAAAATGAAGGCATATACAGTACAATGCGTACTGCTAACTTTAGCATTGTTTCGGCTTTAATAGTTTATTAGAAAACTTGAATGTAAAAGACGATGCACAATTTTCCGTGATATTTAACGTTCATGAGGTTTTGTCACATTATATGCCTATGACAAGTATACTGAATGCATCTGACCAATAAACCTCCAACCAAATAATTCACCGTAATTTTGACTGACTATTTGGTACAGCTAAACTATATTCCTGGTATTCAATTTCATTGTCACTGTCGCGGATGTGTGTGCTGCTCATTCAATCATTTAAGTTAGTTCAACGAAAACTTTTTGCACTAGACATTTTTAATCATGCTACTTCTTTTCCTAATTATAACATTTCTAGTATGGAATGTAAGTGAAATAGTATAGTAGTATAATATTGTATTTATTTCAAACCATATCAAACAAAAACAATGGTACAGAGTACAACATCATAGAACTCAGAATTATCGGTTTGGAACCCCAGTGAAGCACAGCTTGTTAACGGGGCCCCTTTACATAGTGTTACATGTATATAACAAAAGTAACATATTTACAATGAGTATACCTAAAGAACAAATGATAATCTTTGATTCAGTGGAAGACGGCGATAGGAATAAAAAAGGCTATTTTAGCATAGCTTTGTTTTCGTAGCAGCGATTATATCCAAATAACCGCTGAAATTCGTATTTGTCTCACCACTTTTAACGGTAACCATTGGCAGTGGGCTAAATGTTTCTACGACTATACTAACACATTTGGCTAATCAGAGGACTAGGATCTTATTGCAAGGTGAATACATAGCTATGTGCGAACATGGGTGCATGTGTGTTATAGCACTTAAGTAAAAGTATTACATTACCTGTCTCCACGAGCAATCTCCTTCAAAGTTCTTCTTAGTTTTGGATCATCGATGTAGTATAGAGGGGTACGACAAGACTCGTTTTCACTATCGATTGACGCCCCATGTAGGACCATGAAACACAGCAGTGCTGCACCAGTGCTGTTGCCCACACCTCTATCCCTATACTTCTTTTGAATCTGACAGAGAGATTAAAAAAAACCCATGTTCGACAGATTTCGACCTTGATCGTGCGCGGAATATTTGTAAGATTTTTTTCCCTCTTAAGGAATGGGGGGGGGGGAATCCTGTCCCATAGGCTACAGTATAAATTTGGACTCGACCCCGTATAGTACTGTGATCTACTCTTTAGAAAAAAAAGGTTAATGCGGATATTTGGATTTTTTTCCAATCATTGCATTGACGCCTACAGGCGACAGTACTTTTTATTATCATTATTATCATTACTTTAATAACATCTTTATCATTGCTCTTATCAGTTGTGAGGTCGTTGCGACCAGAGACCCGTAACACAAGGCTTAGCAATGACCGTAGAACACGTTTCTACGATTGATTGCACTTTTTAAAAAGAAGTACACACCTAGTTACTAAGAATGCGTATAGCATTTTAATTTATTTGAATGCAGAATAAAAGAGCATTGCAAAGTAAATGCCTTGCTCACGGGCATAGGTACCGCGGCTGGGGATCGAACCCCGGATTTTCCATGTAAAGCAACGCGCCTTATACCACTCGGCAACGTCAATCGTTAAAATCAAGCGTCCGATTAATCGCTCACCTTTGTGTAACGTGACCCAGGTCGTCTTTGAGATGGGTTCGAATCAAAGCCATAGCAAGTTTTCATTCAGCAAAACAAAAATTTTCAGGGAAGATGAAATGACCACCGGCCTGATTAATTCACTGACAATTGATGAATGCACTGAGCGGTTGAAGGCAGTTCGAGCTAAAGCTAAAAAGTGCGATTCGGAATAAATTATTCCAAGATAGATGGCGCTATATAAATCTTTTTTTTTTTTTTTCTTTCATAGAAAGATTTTATTCAGAAATCAAACACGAAAGCAATTCAATTTACAAAAGAATCATGAAGCGAACATGTTTACAACAACTGTACATGCGTGCTATTATCTAATGATATGACAAAATTATGATGTTTTTGACTGAGAACCATTTCAATTTCACAATAGCGTTTCAATACACTCTTAAAAGAGCTAAAACACAACCGATTACCCTTACAACGTGTGGAAAAAATGAAATATTTAGCATAAAGAATATAACGGTTTACAGTAGAGTATTGAGCGTCTGGGCAACCAAACAAAAATAAATTCTTATTCAAATCCACGTTATTGTTCAAATAAGAGGTTTGGAAGTTTTGAATAAATTGTTGAGTTACAGGGCAGTCCCAAAACAGATGTGAAATACTTTCAACAGAGGAAGAACAAAATGTACATAAATTAGATTCAGACAAGCCAATATCGTAAAGATGTTTGTTCACCCCCATTATCCGATTGAAAAGTTTATATTGAAAGTAGCGGAGTTTTGTAGAAAGACAGCATTTAAAGGGAATCATATACAATCTGTTCCAATTATTAACCGGTTCATTTAAAATGGATGCCCATTTTGATTGCGAAGTGGGGGACTTTAAGATTTTATCAACAGAAATTCTATGGATAAACTTGCATACCTTAAAAACATTATTTAAATTATACAACAAATCTTCTTGAGTTGTTTTACTCTCGACAAGATGTTGACTAAAATGTTTCCATTCATTGGGTATTGCAGAAATCAATGAATGATATTCAAGAAAATTACAATTAATTTTGTATTTTTGTAAAAAAGTTGTATGTGAGAGAAAATTGTTTTGTTCATCCATTAAATGTTTAATACTGATGATCCCATTTTTAAGCCAAAGTTGTTTATATATAACTTTCCCATCTACTTTGATCAATGAGTTATTCCATAACACTTGATTCTTTATATTCAAATCAGATAAATTAGGAGAGAATGTTAAACGACTCCAAGTAATTAAGATTTCTCGAATGAATTGATTTTTTATTTGTAATATTTTGGGATCATCGTATTTTAAATTACATGTCCAAAACAATTCTCCTCCAAAGGTGACCAAGTTGTGTTCGAAAAAACATTTCCATTTTCCTTTATTTTCTGTGCTCATATAACGTTTAACCCACGCAATTTTCAAGCCAGAAATTACAGAAGGTAAATGTAACATTTTCAATCCACCTTGACTATAGTCTCCAATAATTGTAAGACGACTGATTTTATCCGGTTTTTCATTCCAAATAAAAGAGTAAATTGAATGTTCTAATTCTTTCATAAAATCTTCAGGAGGTTTTGGTAATACAGACAACAGAAATATAATTTGAGAAAGGCCGAGTGACTTCAAAATAGTTATTTTCCCTATTGGAGTTAAATTTCTCATTTTCCATACTCTTAAAACATTCTTTATTTTCTTAAGCTTTGAATAAAATTCAATTCAAATATGTCTTTTAAGTCAGGTGAAAAATATACTCCCAATAATCTAAATGGGCCATTAGAAAATCTTAATCCGGAAAAGGATATGTCTGGAGGATGTGCTTTGTAATAACCTAGTGCCACAATTTCAGATTTATTTCGATTAATGCAAAGCCCTGAAAAAACCTTAAATTCATCCAAAATATACATAATGATTTTAAGAGACTTGACGTCATTTATATAAAATGTTGTGTCATCTGCATAAGAGTTCAGCTTAATTTCTATTCCATTCACTGTTATACCTTTAATATCACTGTTTCCCCTTATCCATAAACACATAATTTCATTACAAATGATATAAAGAAGAGGACTTAAAGGGCAGCCCTGTCTTACTCCACATGAAATTTGAAAAAATTCTGAAGCATGTCCATTATTCAAAATACAAGAATATATATCATTGTACATAACTCTAATCCATAATATCAAATCTTCACCAAAATTGAAATATTTCAAAGCTTGAAGTAAAAAGGACCATTCTAATTTATCAAATGCCTTTTCTATGTCGGCCATTAACATAAAACCTGGAATATCGTGTTCATTTGTAAATTCAATCATATCTAAGGCTAAGCGAATATTTTCACCAATATACCGACCATGTAAAAATCCTGTCTGGTCATTATTGATAATACCACCTAACACCTTTCGCAATCTCAAAGCTAAACATTTTGCAAGAAGTTTATAGTCGGTGTTTAAAATAGAGATGGGCCTCCAACTTTTTAAAAGCAAAGGATTTTGGTCTTTTTTAGGAATGAGATGAATAATTCCTCTCCTCTGATCCAATGACAATTTACCTTGTATAAAGGAATAATTAAAACTATTGATTAAAACATCTCCTAATTCTTTAAAGAAAAATTTATAGAATTCACACGGGAACCCATCCGTTCCCGGAGTCTTGTTGTTATTCATTGATTTCAGAGCATTAACACATTCTTGCATTGTTATAACACCTTCACATTTCTTTTGTAACTCTGGTGATAAAATATTGCATTTATCACCCTGAGGTAAAATATCGTAAAGATCAATTTGAGATGGATGAGATGATGTGAATATAGTTTGATAATAGTCTCTGAGAGAAATTAGTATTTGTTTTTGTGAAGTCACAATTATATGATTATCAATTTGTAATTTAGTTATAACATTCTGTCGTTGATTCCTTTTTTCAAGATTTATAAAATAACGTGTGTTTCTTTCACCATTTTCGATCCAATTAGCTCTTGCTCTTATAATTGCACCTGCTGTCTTTCTCTCATATAACATCTCAAGATCCTCTTTACAAGATATTATCTCATTTTTAATCACTTCAGATTGATTCTGGGAATAACTGGACTCAAGGAATTTGAGTCTAGCTATAATATTTTTTTCTCGAGCTCTACCTTGCCTGGCTTTCTCTATTGAATAGCCAATCGTTAATGATCTAATTTGACATTTAAGAAAATCCCAGAACGTATTAGGATCTAAATTATTCAAAAACATATTCTTGTTTTCTTTTATACAATCACGAACCAATTCCGTGTATGTTTCATCTTGTAATAATGAAGTATTATATTTCCAAAAACCTCTCCCCCTAGTTTTATTTAAAAAATGTAAATTACAAAATATCGCCGAATGGTCGGTTTTGAAACCAGGTAGGATATCACAATTATCAATTTGTGTAATCAAGTTGTGCGAAACTAAGAAAAAGTCCAAGCGACAGAATACATTTCTTGAATTCCAAGTAAACTTCTGGATATCAACATTATGAAAGCGCCAAATATCTACTAAATTATATTCATCCATTATTATATCAATTGAATTTAAAGAGTGCAAATGTGTGGTTTGGCGGCCACCTTTTTTGTCTTTGTTTACATCCAAAACCAGATTAAAATCCCCACCCCAAAGAACAGATTCACAATCAAATTCTTGTAACTTATGAAGTATTTCATCAAAAAATGTATGATTATCGTCGTTAGGACCATACACATTTATCAGTGTGATTTTTTGTTGATTTAAAATGGTATCTAATATTACAAAACGACCAAACTCATCGTGATATTCTTTATTAACAGTAATATCTAAAACGTTTTTCAAAAGAATACATACTCCTCGACTATTGGAGGTTCCATGCGAAAAGAAAACTGAACCCACTCCCCAATCCTCTACCCAACTTTTTTCATTAGCAATGGTAGAGTGGGTTTCTTGTAAAAAGAAAATACTCGCATTTTTACTGCGTAACCAAGATAACACCTGTATCCGTTTAAATCGGTCTCCTAGACCACGGGCATTCATAGAATAAATTCCTGTCTCAGTCATAGTATTTATTAATAGTACCTAATAGTGAACCTACAGCGTGTTTACATGAAATTACAAATGGGTTCGTTTCAATTGTACTATTAATAGCTTGAATTAGAATGTTTTGTCCATCATAACATGAAAATGAATTAAAGTGTCTATGTACACAAATGTTCCAAAGATCAACTTGTATCGTTGCTTCAATATCGGTTCTTTTTCCGTGAATGAGTGAAAGTAACTTCTGTAACATTCCACCGAAAGACTCAGTATCGCGAACAAGAACTCTGTTGCAGTAAAACTGTGTTTTCGCTAAACATAAATAGAATAAATATCGTTTTTTTACCTTTTGCAATTCGTTATTCAAAATAATTCCATGCCAATCAGATCAAGGAATAACCAAATCATCGTCGTCGGGATCACGATGCACTTGCGCTGTGACAATACGATCAATATGAGGAGGACCTTCTGCGTCATACTGAACACGGGTAGAAGGCGTGGAAGGGGGTGTGGCGGGGGTGTAACGCGGGTGTGCCCAATGGGAGAAGAATCAATGAGCGCTGGTTCCATCCCGGAAGTATCGTGCCTTGCCTGGGTTCCCCGCGAGACGTTCTGTGTAGGCGAGTCAGCTGCGGCGCTGGTCTTGGCTGCGTAGAATGGTGCTAAGTTGCCACGCCCTTGCCGCCATTTTCCGGCAGAGAAATGATAACGTGTTCCCGAACGGAAAGCCGCGTTTACTTCCTTCATCCATTTCTTCTTCTCTTCTCTATCTCTTTTCGTTAGATCATCGATGATATACATTCTTTCCCTTTCTAGCTTTTTTCTCTGCTGCGAAACAATGTACCTCTTGTCCTGATACGACAACATTTTTACCAGTAGATGACGTGGCAGGTTCTTCACTTGAGGGCCGTCCCGATGGGCTCGTTCTATCTGTGGGTGTTCCATATCAAAGTACTCAGTAAGAAAATGACTTACAACTTCCATGGGGTTCTCATTGGGATGAAATGGTACTCCAACGATTCTAAAGTTATTTCTCCTTGAGAAACGCTCCAACTTGTTTTCGGCTAGCTCTGCCATTTCAAGACGGGATTCATGGGTCGAAATGCGTGATTCTAAATCCTTCACTTTTTTCTCGAGAGGAGAAACCTTCTTCTCCAATTCCGTTGTGCGAGCATCCTGAAAAGCTAGAGACTCCTCAAAACTAGAAAGCATTGACCGAATGTCAGAAATCCCTTTTCTAACAAAGTTTTCAAAGTCGGAAGGTGGGGGATTTGGTTGTACCTCGGAAGCTGACTGTTGACGGGGCGCTGCCCCGGAGGGCCCAGTTGACGTTCCGCTACGAAGATTGATAGGCATGGTTAGCTTTCTATTACGTACTTAGCATGCGAAAACGAGAGCTCTCGAAAACACGTCACTCCTCGGCGAACATTACGAACGAAAAAAATTGATATTATCCTTATTATTATCACCCTCTTTTTATAGGGATACCGCGATGAAAAGTTTTGCTTACCCTTTTAAGGACGGGTGTTTCTTTGATTTCTGTTGGTTTTCTTGCTCTGCTGGCTACCAGATGAAGAGGACTATGGCCTTTATGACATTTAGTATTGATGTCTGCTCCAAGAGAAATCAAGTACTCGATACTTTCCGAGTATCCTTCGTATGAGGCAAGGTGCAGAGCCGTCTGACCTCCACTGTTTTTCGCTTCAATGTACAGTCCGTTATCCTCAATGAAAAAATACATTCAGATGGAAAATATCATCAACATTTGCCTTCTGACAACTTTCCTTAATTTTGACTGGCTGGGAAGTATAATTCATATTGTAAATGTCGGATAAGACGTACGACAAGTTCTTTAATGAAACGCTCCTCTGTTTTAGATCAATGAACGCTTTCAGGTCGCTTTCAACCTGGCTTGAGTTCCGAAAAAAAAATGATTCTAGCATCGGCCAAAACATCGATATTGTAATGAGTGTTCGATCAAGAAAGCACGAAAAGATTAATATTAGGAGAGACAGAAACAGCAAAGAATCCGATCTTAGACTACACGGACTAAGGAATTTGATTATCAAAAACCTCATATTTCAAGTGCAAAACAAATCTGGCACCCTCCTCCTTAAATAGAAAAGTAGAAAATTATTTTTAAAATCTTATGAAAAAGGACCCCGAAGAGGTAAAAGGTCACCGCATCATTTCAGCTTTCCTGTTATATATTTTCTGATAAGGAGCAGACCAAGAAAAAAAATATATAAAAACTCTGCCCTTCAAAGCTTTAAAAGACATTTTAAAATACCCTGAAATACATTTAATGCAGAAAGTCTAATACTAATAGTAACAATTGTATACATGTTATGTTTTTTTTTGCTTGTTCTGTTGTTACCTGACTACATTTTTGTGTTGTTTTGTGTTAATTTCAGGATCACTAATTTATAAGTTCTTTATAACTTTTTAGTGATCTTTCCACTATTCTTAAATATACTAACTTGTGTTATAATGTATGTTATTGAAATATTTATACTTCCTGTTTTGTATGTTTTTTGTGATCGCGTGAGAGAAGAGAGTACTCTGGCTCTCAGCGATAAGATTATTTAGACAGATGATTGTGACATTCAGAGTGATTATCCTAAAGATAAAATAATATTTCATACAGAAACAAATTAAACATCTCATCGACATTTTGTAAGGAATAATACCAAAGGCATTCACCAACGCAAATTCGATTTTTTTTTATTATTGCTTCATAAGGAAAAGCCAGTTTTTAATGTGAATGTTTTTTTTATGGATAAAGTAACTATATCTATTACCTCAATAGCTAAAAGAGACTTCATGACTTCAACGTGGTTGTTCACTGCTGCGATGTGCAATACATTGTACCCATCTTTTTTAGGAACAGCTACTGAAGAAGGGCAATGTTGTGCAACCATTCTAACAATTCTGTACAAGGAAAGAAGAACAAATGCATTCACATACCATTTTTTTTTTGCTTTGTCGCTACTTTCACTCTCTCAGGGACGTCTTCCAGCAATATCTGAAATGCCCTTGGGTGGACCATCATATAGAATCCAATTTTTTTCTTGGCTAATACATATACAGTTCGTATAAAAGCAAGTGGAATGCCTCTGGCCGTCTCACCTGCATCACGCGATTTAACATAGCAGCAGTGCTGACTCACTGAGATGTTCAGTGATACTTTGTTACTCTTATTTCCAAGTTTTATCAATTAGACCAATACACTTACACAGATAGGATAGTAATTCAACAAATACCCCCATTATGGCCAAAGTTCATTGACCTTTGAACCTGGTCATGTGACCTAAAATGTGCACAGGATATTCAGTGATACTTGATTACTCTTATGTCCAAGATTCAAAAGTCAGATCCAAAAACTTTTAAAGTTTTGATTATAATTCAACAGATACCCCCAAATCGGCCAAAGTTCATCGACCCTAAATGACCTTTGACCTTAGTCATGTGAGATGAAACTCATGCAGGATGTTTGGTGATACTTGATTAACCTTATGTCTAAATTTAATGAACTAGGTCTATATATTTTCTAAGTTATGATGACATTTCAAAAACTTAACCTCAGGTTAAGATTTTGATGTTGATTCCCCCAACATGGTCTAAGTTCATTGACCCTAAATGACCTTTGACCTTGGTCATGTGACATGAAACTCTGAAAAGGATCTTTAGTAATACTTCATTAACTTTATGGTCAAGTTTCATGAACTAGGCCCATATACTTTCTAAGTTATGATGTCATTTCAAAAACTTAACCTCAGGTTAAGATTTGATGTTGATGCCGCCGCCGCCGTCGGAAAAGCGGCGCATCTAGTCTATGCGGGTGAGACAAAAACTTAACACTTTGAAAGAGCCCTGGGAATTAAAAATAAATAACATGTGGGCAACTTTTTCTACATATAATCTTGGGTTTGAGTCTCATTTATCCAATGAAAGTAAAAGTTTACACTTGAGTGTGCACTGTCCATTTTTGTAAAGATCGCAGAAATCTGAAACGAGCAGAAATGCTCGTTTCCACGCTGTTGCACGCTGAGGAAAGGGCAAAATCTAACTTACCCCGAGAAACATTTAACATACATTTCCCTTGCCTTTTGGTCAATTGAAATAAAACGGATACATTCAAGCATTTTTTAATAATTTCGCCACCCATATTGAAATTTCAACACTTAGTAAACACAACCTTTACCCTTTTTGTACCAGCTGGATCTGAGGACATATCTGAATCTGAACAAAAGTTTATACACTGTAAAAACTGTGGTGTTATAACTGACACCAATTGGTGTTTATAGAGAACCACACCCTAGAGATTGAACATAACACCAGAGTGTAAATGCGACATTCATAGATGTGTGTAATAACACCTATATGTGTAAAACTAACACCACCAATTGAACACCGGTGTAAAATAACTGGTGTGGTCCTCTGTGTACACCGGTTAACACCACAGTTTTTGCTGTGTATCAGACATCTCCACCATTTTTTCACTAAGTTTTTATCATAAAAAGTGGGTTTACATTTCATTTTTCATTCAATGCTTGTTTCTCCCCACTTTCCCAAGCTTGACAATGATTAACAAAATGGAAATCAAGCCTAAGCCATTTCATGTAAATCACAGTTCAGTGTAAAGCAAATATCGTCACGATGGCCTCGGTGTGTGGGGGAGTGGGGTGGGGTGCAATGCACTCTTCGTAGTGTTTTGGGCAAGGAAACAAGATTTAAAAGGTAAAAGATATCTTCAATGCAATTTCACCAGCTAAATTCTACGTGTTCTTCAGTATAAAGGTCTACTTTTATTCGCACAACTATTTCTGTTCTGTGCAAATCATTTTTCGCTAACTTTTCAAAAGGAGTGGTGCTCACCCAAGCGGAAATATTTTTCGACAGTTATATCGTCATTTGCTTTTATGGATCTGTACCAATGCTAAAATGTGGAAAAAAATCTTCAGGATATTATAAATGTATAATTTTACAGAATTTTTCTAAGTTTAAACCTGTTTTTGATACGCACTGTATAAATATCGTCGGTGGTCATCCGAACCGTCGTATCACACATACGACGATGCAAACCCATTTCTGATAAAATCGACTTCAAAGTTTACTACGATTTTCACACTTACTTCCCCAGCAGTACAAAATATATTTATTGCTAGAAAAATAGATGGTTGGAAAGACAAAGAAAATTGTTTGACATCGGTATCTTTATTTTTACACAAAACTAAGGATCCGAGAAGATATTACAAAACAACTACATGTACGTGCTTGTAATTTCGGTTTGACCGGCTGAGATTTTCCCGGTACAAAAAGACCATAAGGAAAAAGCGATTCGACGTTTTGACTGACCGCGATTTCAATATATATTATATATATATATAATTCCAGTGCACAAATGAACCTTCACTGCAAAACATAATTCCAGAAGTGACATCAGAAACTTTTATCTTGAGTTCTGCCCCTCTCTGTCCTAAAAAGAAATCTCCGCCATTTGACTGTGGTATGTTTAACATGGTGTTCACATGGTATTACTATATGTGAGTGGGTTTAACATAAATATGTTAAGCAACGTTTTTAGGTGCTGTCAGCTACATAGGAATATCTCATTAAGTCAATTAAGGGTCACCCGTCGTGCATTTATCTTACGAAGAGCTTTGCGAAACATCCAACAGATATACTTACTCTATTCGGTCTAGAAGAACTGCAAATTGAAGCGGGGTAAATTTGTTCCCATTCTCGATGCTGGTATCGATGCTCGGAACTTTCAACAGCAGCTCTACAACATCTACGTTGTCTTTGGTAATGGTGTCATGAAGAGGGTATCTTTTTGGTAGTCCTTTACATTGTAGTAGAATAATCAGAAAAAGATTCAGATTTTGCTGGAACACATATTATTCTTGTTGCTGTGGAAAAAATATCCTCATCAGTTCCTTTCAGCTAGAATAAATAACTGATTATATAAAAGATTTCTATAATTTCATCTGATTTTCCCTATGAAGCATTATACATGTAGAAAAAAACGCAATCATTACGTACTTGAATGTTGATGTTACATCCATGGTTGATTAGTATTCTAGCACAATCAACATGATTTTTCGCGGCTGCCCAATGAAGTGGACTCCTGCTGCGTCCATCGACTTTGTCCACATCGGCACCTTCTTCAAGTAGGCACTTTGTTACTACTGGTTCATCTCTGCAAATATGATATAAAATTTCAGTTTCATGATGCAACTATTTCGCAACACCATCAAGTCAATAAAATGTGTATTATCATCAATTTAATAATGAGATGTGTTATTTTGATGCCAGGAACACCAAAATTTACCCTGTCCTAATAAATGTTGAGTGTCCACAGTATTTTTTTAATATCATTAGTTCATCCCCTCGTGCGATCGTTAGTTTTATTTATATACTTTGATCATTTTAGTTTTTTTTCCAAAAGTCATTCATTGCGAAAAAATTAAAACGTATCAAACAAATCCTGGCATTTCGAACGACTTCAATTCTATTATCAGGGTTACCATATACGATTGTTACAATCGAAAGACATACAGAGCTGCCAGCCTTTAATAGTAAAGAAAAAAATAGTAATCCAGAAGTTCAAAAGTAATAATTTTGACAAAAGTCATAATATTATACGCGACACGCGGTATGTCTAATTTTTTTTTTGAAGAGGTTTTTATAAAGAAAAGAGTCTTAAAAGAAATGAATCCTCTTTCTTTTAAGGCTCGGATTCCAAATAATCTCAAGTACACACACTCTCTCTCTCTTGCGTAAATCCATGATAAATCCAATAGGATAAAAAAAAGCATAAGATCAAGTCAGCATCTAAAAGGATGAAGACATAGATAGGCCTACTCGATCATGCGAATCGTGACCATTATCGACCGCCTTCAGACGAGTTCACCACTGCCAAATATATGACTATATTGTATTAAATGTTAAAATACCATTTGCCCTCAAAAGAGTGATAATTAAGGTCAAAAGCATAATGGCATGATTTGACAAGAAAATCATAATGATTATGATGTTTTTCCTACCAGATGGCAGCTCTGCATGAACACGGACCTACCCTTCAACTGCGTAATGTAGTGGAGTATGTCCATCGTCTGTAGTTATTTCTATGTCAGCTCCAGCTTCTAATAATGCTTTTACGACGTGACGGTGGCCATATAGGGATGCTTTATGGAGAGCGCTCTTGCCTTCAATTTTGACATCTACCTATACCGATAATCCCGAAGGCAGATACATGAAGATCATTGGAAGTTAGAAATACATCGTTTAGCAAGAACGCTTACAGTATTCTTTAATTTTCTTAGATAAATTAAAAGTGGTGTTGCGGTCCTATAGGGGCGTGAATTATACATAAATGTTGTGGAAACTTTCAGTCAGCTTACTCAACGTGATCACACTTGTGTTGCCGCCGTAGAGATGAAATTAATCTCGATTAAACCCCCATTCAACAGAGAAAAAAAACGCTGACAGACCTTTGAAAGACCATGAATTCTGGTTGATCTTTAAGAGGTCTCTCAATGAACCTACAATGGTCTTCGAGGTCTTATACGAGTCCCGGCTGGTAAATCTTTCAGTGGCCTTCGTGGTCTTCGATGGGCACCAAAACCTTTTGAAACGGTTCAAAAAGTCTTACAACGGTCTTACAGGGAAATGGTATTTCAGTGGTCTTTCAGCAGTCTTTCAGCGGTCTTTCGATGAATTTTCAACGGTCTTAATAGTCTTTCAATGATCTGTCGGCAGTCTCTCAAGATTTTTGTGGAGATCACTGTAAGACTCACGAGAGATCTTTGAAAGATTATTCAAAGATCATTGAAATACCAGGCAAAGTTCATGGATAGAATTCTGAAAGATAGTTGTTGCATAAAAGATCTCTGAAAGACCATTGAAAGATCTCTGTAGGAAGAGTCTAAGAACAGTAAGACAATAAATATCCATCAGTCTTTCAGAGTTCTTTGAGGGGTCTTTCTGAGCCATTCCACAGAGATGACAAATTTCAGTGATCTTGAAGACCGCTGTAAGACCTCACCAATTTTAAGTCTTAAAGTAGTCTTTCAATGGTCTCCGTTCTGTGGAATGTAATAAATGGTACTTTTAAAAACATTAAGTATAGGAATTACATCTATTAAGGACAAATATCATTGTGACGGAGATCATCAATAAAAGGAAATACTGAATACCTTTTTAGGTGTAGATGACAGTATCTCTGAAACACGTCTTAGGTCTCCAATTTTAGCTGCCCTTACTAATTCATATTCGATACTAAGATCTGTCTTATCGTCTTCGCAAAGGTTTCCATGCCCTGCACATAAAGTAGAGAATTCTAAAACATTGTATATATGCTGTAATGTGCATATTGAGACAGATGATACTGGATGTGCAGAAACTATGACACCCCATTTTTAAAAATATTTTATGAATTGGGATAAACAAAATTATATGATTTTTCATCACCTCCGGCTCCGACTGAAGCACTGGCTAAACTTTAAAAATATGAGACAGCTTGTCCGTCATTGAAATCTAAATCTATCTCATTTACTATTGTCACACATTAATCTACATGTACATGTATATATTTGGCATGATCGACCAAGGTGGAATTATTGGCAGAAGTGCACTTCTTTTAGTAGTAACGCGTGTGTTACTGTCAGGTATCATAAAACTATTCTAAAGAGCGTCAATTGCTACCTGGGACAAAACTTATTCAATTTCTTTTAAATGTTCTATGTCAACAAAATGTCAACAAAACTCTTCATGATATCCATATTAACAAGTATTCAAAAACTCTTGGTATACAGTGGATATATTATTGCAATATGCCAATCATGAACATTTTGGGAAAAGTTTTGCAGCTGGACTCCGTCAACCGAAGTGTATCATTTTCCGGAATAAAACCCATGGATTGCTGAATCGACTGTTTTTCATCATCAACTGCGTCTTCACGGACATTTTAACTAGTTACTCTTATCAACTTCAATAACATCATTGCCAGCATTGTGGACTTTAATAAGGAATTCCTTGCCGCTAATTTGGATTTTATACCGATTTTTTGAGGCATGTAAGAGTATACTATATACAGTATACAGTGTACTATTTTGTTGTGTTTGTTTTGTGTAAATAATTAAAAGTATATAAGAATAATATAATCAAAATTTTCGTGGTTATTTGTTCGATATTCAATATCGTAACAATAGGCATACTAAAAGACAATCGAGCACAATGCTACCAATCAATGGAAATTATGCACGATAAGTGCACAAAAGTTCATTGGATTGTAAAGTTTAACCTAAAAGTGACGAAGGTTTTTTTTTCAAGTAAGGACATATGACGAGGATACTACATCCCTTTTTAATTTTTAATGGTAGAGGAAAGAGTAAAAAGATGTCAACATACAGTCATATAATATAAAATGCGCGCAGCTGCATAATCTCCGATTATAGGAGCGTTAAGGAATTGCTATGTAACACCATAATAAATTGAACAGTCTTTGTCATTTGAATCATGAACACGATACAATGACAATGACAATGATTTTATTTCTTGACGGCCCCTCCTGGGGGCATACAAGAAATATAACAATTTATAACAAGCGCAATAATAGGCATAAGAAAAATACAAAGGTAACAAAAAAAATGAAATTCAGACCCGAAGAGTACATGTAGCATTGTAAGGATTTTTTTGTAGGAATTCATTAATGCGAGCGCCAAGCGCAAGCTGAAATTTTTTAGGATTTTTAGGAACTCACAAAGAGCAGACAAATATAACTGTTGTATATTCAGACCTTGAAGGGGAAGTATGTTACACATAATAATAAAACTTGAATAGTGAGGAAATATATTTGGTGTATATTGCACGACTTAAAAACAGGATTTGTAAAATAACATTTAATCCCCTTAAACAGGATTATACATGCCATTAAACAGAAAATGCGTGCAACAAGGGTGAACACATAAGCCCTAAAGAGAAAGTTATGTTTTATAGAGTTATGCACATATATTACTTATGCAATATTAATATGTAATATGTATATATGTATATATATTATTTAATTGATTGATTATATATATATGTTTATATATATATTGTGTGAAAGAAATGGATGAAGAGAACAATGGTAGGCGTAGCTTAAATCAATGTTCCCGAGAGCTATCTATCCTTTGGAAAAATTGGTGATGCTGAAAAAATGTCTCTGCCGGGAATCGAACCCGGGCTTCCAGCTTTGAACGCCGGTGCGATCTCTTCATATCCATTTCTTTCACGCATTATTTAAATAAAAAAGAGTTTCCAAAGCTGTAGTACATGTATAACTTCATTCACACACACACATGTATATATATATATATATATATATGTGTGTGTGTGTGTAAAGCTTTACATGTACAACAGCTTTTGGCAACTCTTTTTTATTTAAATATTGTAAAGAAATGGATGAAGAGAACAATGGTAGGCCTAGCTCAAATCAAGGTTCCCCAGAGCTATCTACCCTTTGGAAAAATTGGTGATGCCGAAAAAATGTCTCTGCCCTAACAATTAACCCGTCTCTGTGGTCTAGTGGTTAAGGCACCGGCGTTCAAAGCTGGGGGTCCGGGTTCGATTCCCGGCAGAGACATTTTTTCGGCATCACCAATTTTTCCAAAGGGTAGATAGCTCTGGGGAACCTTGATTTGAGCTACGCCTACCATTGTTCTCTTCATCCATTTCTTTACAATATTTAAATAAAAAAGAGTTGCCAAAAGCTGTTGTACATGTAAAGCTTTACACATTTGTATTTCTTCTCCCATACGTGTACTGTATCAAAGCAATAGCTTCGATCCAGCTGAGGCGTGGCGGCTTGTCATTGTTCAAAACTCATCTTCACCCGACAAAGGAAAATATAATTGGTATAGTGTCGAAAATCTGTCTATCTGACGGTCAGTCGCATCTGGCTCGCCCTAACCATTAACCCGTCTCTGTGGTCTAGTGGTTAAGGCACCGGCGTTCAAAGCTGGGGCCCGGGTTCGATTCCCGGCAGAGACATTTTTTCGGCATCACCAATTTTTTCAAAGGGTAGATAGCTCTGGGGAACCTTGATTTGAGCTACGCCTACCATTGTTCTCTTCATCCATTTCTTTATATATATATATATATAGTATATATAATATATACAATAATGTTTCAATTCTTACTTCACTACGCTCTTTCTCCCTTTCCCCGGTTTTTGCCAGCCGATAGGGGGAGACCATTTGTTAGGTGTTTGGTGGCCTTAACATTTCCCTACCTTTTAAATCCTTTGATTGGTTTCTTGTTGGGGGATCTTCATCGGTAGCTAATTTTTGAGCAAATTCTCCGCCATTGTCCGGGATTCGAAGATTATCATCGGAAACTGATTTTATGTTCTGCCTCCCGATACCAAAATCCCCACCTTCTCCGACGTTTTCCATGAGATTTTGGTCAGGATTCCTATAATATCAAACAAAATTACAATTTAGTAGTGACAGAAACTTGAATTTCTTGTGTATTGGACACTGTCCGTTTGGTAAATGTATGCATTAAAGAAATGTTAAAAAAGGTAATCTCGTCTTTTTTTCTATTTTTGGCAACTGTATCCATTTTACTCAGTTCAATGGATTGTGTAAAAACTGATGAAATATTCATGTTTGGAAATCGTCAAAATACCATACTCCGAAATATCTGATGATTTTTACATTTATTTTGTGTGTACAATAAACAATGATTCAGCAGGATTGGCGTTCCAAGGGAGGGGGGGGGTTATAGTGCCCCCCTCCCCCCAAAAAAAATCTCTGAAGCAATGAAAAAGTGTCCTTTTTTTACGCAAGAAAAATTGCCCCTCTCACCAACGTGTGTTGTGCCCCTTCCAATTGTGGACCCGCTTTTGGTGTTACCGAGTGCCCTTTGTCGTTTAGGTGCCTTTTTTAATGCTCCTCACAAACGTGTTTTGTGTCCTTTTTACCTGAGAATGAATCTTTTTCATGTGTAAGTGCCCCTTGCCTTCTTGTAAATGCCCTTTCTCGTATCAATGCCCCTTTTTACCAAAGAAACGTGCCGCTCACGAACGTGTTCTGTGCCCCTTTCACCTGAGAATAGCCCGTTTTATGTATTAACGAGTGTTCTCTTGCCTTCTCATAAGTGCCTGTTCTTCTTATCAGATAAGTTGTCCTTAAAACCCACTCTTTTTTTTTGTGCCTGATGGGCGCCCGATTTCTTTATTCAGCCTTCGGCTACCGCCTGCAAGTACATCCCTTATAAATGAAATAACCCCTTTTGAGCATGTTGAAACATTGGCGGCGGAAGCCCAAAAATTTAGGGGGTGTCCACCTAAAATTTTGGGATGGACACAGGTAATAAATTGGACAAGCGTCCCAAAAAATTTTAGACAAGCAAGAAAAAAGAAAGAAAAAAAAAGGTCATCAACCTAAATTATAGGGGGGTGGACAACACACGTTTCAAGGGGGGTCCACGTGACTTTAGGGGGTACGTTCGGATAAAAAATTGACAAGCAAAAAAAAAATAAGAAGAAGATTTCCCCCCTTTAGCTCATTCGTTTTCTTCTGATAATGGGAAAGCATCCTTTTTAACATCTGATTAAAGGCCTATTTTAATATAATTACATGTACCCTTATTTACTTTTGATAAATGCCCCTTTTCTTTTCTAGTTTGTTCAAAATGTTCAGTCTGCTAATGTTGTAATGGCATCCCTTCTCATTTGGAACAGGATTCCAGAAAATATATTTCAAATTAATGAATTTCACATATAATCATTTCGAGAAACCATAAGAGGCTGTAACTATTCGAAACAAGAACGCGGCTCAGAGAACGCGTAAGCGTGTTCAATACTTGCAACTGAAACGTTCCATGCCCTGGGGAGTGTTTCATGAAAGGACTTGTCAGACGTTTTATCTGACAAGTCCTGTTTTATCCGACAGTTACTATAGTAAAAGTGCTTCTCAACCAATCAGAATCCAGGAAAGTTGTCAGATCTGACAACATGTCGGACGAAAATATTGATGAAACGCGCCCCCTGGACCTCACATACATTGTCGACAGGAACAGTCAGCGTTTGAAATACTTTGGCTAATTCCCATAAAGAAACATCATCGTTGGTAGGAAACATGAAAACAATCTTTCTCATTTTTATATGTTACTACACATTAAAAAAAGTTGTAAGAACAATCCTACGCTCCTTAAGTTCCATTATTCATATGAATGTGTTAGATAAGTCTTTTTTTACGATAGTTCCCTTTCCCTGCGCCCCTGTGGTAATTATGATAGAATTATGACCACCCCCCCCCCCTCCGATAGTACGAGACTGCAATTCTGTTTATTTAATTAATCTTTACCCGAAAATCCACCTGATTAATGACTTTAAATTCTATAAATCCCTATTTTGTTTTTTGTTTTTTACGGCTTGAAAATAATTATCAGACCATGCCGTAAGAGAATTAAGTGAGAAAGAGGTCTAATAAGAATTCTCAAAACCGCATGTGTACTATTTTCATTCATCGCGTATTGGGCACTCTGCCGGGTGGATTTGACGCATTATAAATCAATAAATCATCTCTAATATTTTCTCTTCTCAACCTTCTTACTTGAAACCCCTCCTCTCTTTTCTATTGTTTTCACTATGACTATAGGACAGTAACAATTGCCCTTTCGCCCCTAAATATGCCCTGCAACAGAAACTACAAAATTTATTCAAAGTTCTCTTACTGATCTCGGGCAATTTGCTTTAAAGTCCTTTTTAGTTTTGGATCGTCGATGTAGTATAAAGGGGTACGGCAAGAACCATTTTCAATATCAATGGAGGCGCCATGAAGAACCATAAAACAGAGCAATGCTTCAGAACTGGTGTGTACACCGCCGTCTTTGTATTTCATCCGAATCTGTATGAAAACGGTGAAACAAGGGTCATCAAGCAGGAGTAATAGGGAGTTTTTTTTTCTCAACGGCGTACTGAGGATCGAACAACAGTGAAAACGTTTTGCGTCATGTCATGACACAGAACAAAGAAGACTTTTTTTTTGAAAAATTGGTGAATCAAAACAGCAATTTAGCCCTGACTTTGGACAAACGACATATTTGCAATTCTTCGTCAGCTCGGAACTTAGGGGAAACTAGTGTTTTGGTTCAACTATTCACCTCCCATGTTTCCATTGTCATTTGACAGGCATTGTCAATTTACTCTCTTCTTGAATCCTCCGTACGCTGTTGAGCTAAAAACCTGTATTGAAAGTCGACTAGAACTCATGAAATGTTAGATCACGATTAACAGATTTAGCCTAACCCAGGAGAAGGGAAGGGCGGTTCAAAGGGAATGGGGGCTGGGGATTACCAAAAGATGAATTGAATTGAAATGAATTTATCAAACTTCATTCACTTGACATGAATATTCTGTTTTAGAGTAATACAATATCATTACAAAATATTAATAATTATAACAGTACAGATGAATTATGTAAATACTTTGAATGTGCAGGAAAAAATGAGATAAATTATGACGCTGAAACAGTTACCTAAAACAATCAGTCAACGTATTAATGTTTCGAAAAGATCCCTATTTCATGAGGATTCCATTTTATCTACTGACAATCAAATTTTGTTATAAGAGGGTTAAAGAAAATGATGTTATCCATGCAACGAATATTGATCATCAAGGCGAAAGTAATATAATCAACAAGTCACGTCACGTCACTTACATCCTTAAGCGCTTGTGTTTCGTTGACTTTCATATTTTTCTTTCTTACAGCGCTGGCTAATCGATGAAGTGGACTATGGCCCTTGTTACATTGCAGATTGATCTCCGCTCCTTGCATCACCAAGTACTCTAAGCTTTCAGAGATTCCATTTTCGGCGGCCAAATTTAAAGCACTGAGCCCGTTAACGTTTCTCGCATCCAGATCAAGTCCATGACCCTAAAGATAAACATTATTTTCAGTCCCAATCATGACCACCCTGGTTCCCAGTTTACCATGATCGTGATAAAGTTACCCCACATCCGCAAAAAAACGATTGTGCATGAGTAAAATGATATTTTGGAAAAATGTTTGTTAGAAATATTAATACACCAGTATATTTGATGCCATTTTTCACTATAAGGAGAAAAACCTAGTGGGCGGACAAAGCCTGGTCCTCAATATGCATGTCGATGATATGCGAAATTGAAATTAAGTCGGCTCATAAACAGATTGAATGACAGAGGTAGAGACAATGAAGTGAATTGTAAAAGCCTGTTAATAATGCACAGAGTTTAACCTTTAAAGTGTCCGGCAAAGAATCACACTTAAGATCCTAATGATAGTTTTGTAAGGTCTTAACGGTCAAGCCCCAAGTTACACCTCAGATCTCTTGGAATTGAAATCCTGATCTCTTGACCATCATCTACGTAGCTCACAAGATACACTCACACTACAAGGACTCCACACAAGACTAAAGCAACACTAGGAGATAGGTCATTTCTGATGTCAGCCCCTCAACTATGGAACAAACTTCCCCTCAACATTAGGAATTCAACAAATTTATATAATTTCAAGTTAAAATTAAAAACCTATCTATTCCGATAGTATGTATAGCACCTAGGAAGCTCTTACAGCGCAATAAAAAATATATATATATAGTTGCTGCGCTATATAAATGCATATTATTAGTATTATTTAAAGTGATTGTATGATACCTTTATAGCCAAAACCACCTTCATGACTTGAACGTGGTTGTTGACTACTGCAATGTGCAGGATATTGAATCCTTCAGGTGTAGTAACCGGAATTGATGGAGGAGAGTGGCGTGCAAGCATCTCAACAAGCCTGTATCAGACAGAAACATAAATTTACAATAACACTTATTAGTACTATGTTTTTTTAAATATCTGAGATTTTAGAATGTTAAAACTAGACCAGTCTAACTCGTAACGATTTTGAATAGTAAACGTGCGTATTCACCAAATGGGCACGATGAACAAGATTTGATTTCAAACTTAGTTTTGAGTTCCGGGTCGGAATCTTTGTAAATCAGTTATAATCACTGTTTAGGAATCATGGATTTAGATTGAGCCATTTCACTTTCATTAATTACAGGGGGAGGGTGGACAAATTTGTGGATTAACACACGGACTGATACTTGAAGTAAATTAATCGATCATTGTTTAAGACCTCAAATGTGATCAGAAACCTCCAGAGCTGACTGAAGAACATCATTCAATCGGTAAAAACAAAGAAACTTCGAATCAGGAATGAAGTCATTCTTACTCCGGGCGGTCTTTAAGTGCGGCGAACAGGATTGGTGTCATAGTTCGTTTGTTCGTTTTAGCTGTATCAAGATTTGGAACTGCTAACAGCAGCTCAGCAACATCTACGCTATTGTTGATGATTGCATCATGAAGAGGGGTGTCTCCCCGTTCGTCCTGCATGTCGTAAATAAAAGGGGATCTTGAAACACAACTATCATTCCTTTAAAAAGACAACTGGGGGTTGTGGCGTGCGGCTGTTATCTATGGTGGCCCTGAAGGGACATCGCATATAGACCAAATCGCGAATATTCACGACGAAATTGGCGACGATATTCACGACGTCGCCAATTTCGTCGCCGATTTCGTCGCGAATTATTCACGACGAAATTCACGAGGTCGTGAATTTCGTCGCCAATTTCGTCGTGAATTAAGGATTATGATATTATATATTTAAGTTGATTGTAATAATAAAGCTAAGAAGACTCCCTCTTCACAGAAACCAAAAATCATCTTCGAGCGGCCGATCGGGGAAAATATGACTGATAAATGATTCCCCCCCCCTAGACTGTGGGATGGTCGCTAAAATTGTGACTTTCCGTGGGGCGGCAAATACAACCACGGTTCTTGGACATGATAATATGTAAAATATTATGAGTGAATACATGCACAATGTTGCCATCGGTAAATTTTGCTCCTGACCTCAAAATTAAAATAATAATATGCAAAATCGTACCATTGATTCGACTGGAAATTCCGCCATTCACCCCGTGTGTTAAGGACTTCCGTGAACGCGCGCAAGCGTGCACAATGCATGTAACCTCGTTCGCGTTTTATTTTTTTTTATTCGCTGTGCATGATATACGTTATAATACAGAATATACGATGGCGTATAAGATGTCGTCGTCTTCGTCGTGTTTTGACAGCGAAAATGACGATTTATCACTAGCAAATATATGCTACATGCACGTCTTACCCAAGGAAAGAGGGCCAGTAAATTCCTTTCAAGTAAAGAGCTAGAACAATTTTAAGCCTTTGCTGCATTTGTTGATGTAGACTACCTGAGACTTCAGAATAAAAATAGCTATTCGTGCAGCAGAGAAGTTTGCGATTGACTTGCATGCAGCCCGGCCCCGGGAGACCAGCCCGACGTCCGACCAGCATTTCCGCAAGATCCGAATGGATCAAAATAAATATAGATGTTCGATGTAGGCCTACCGCGTTTACATCTTGCCCAGAGCCAGGTCAAACATCGTTCGTATATCACCAGCATTGAGCAATCAAGCGATCGAAGGTAATTTGTTTTCACTTTGTGCTCTTGCATTTCACTCTCTGCAAAAGTGAAGCGGTGCAATCTTTGATGATTTTTGTATAGGTCTACATCTAGATTTCTTAATTGAGTCGATGAATAATGTGACTCATGACTTACTTCGTCTTCTATTCAGGCTTGTAAATGTGGCGGTGAACTAAGTCATGACATGAGTCACATTATGTATCGATTCAATTAAGAAATCTAGACCTATACAAATATCATCAAAGCTTGTACTGCTTCACTTTTGCAGAGAATGAAATGCAAAAGCACAAAGTGAAACAATTTTGGCATGGACAAAGATCGCTATATAACAAGGATCACCATCTCAAAATCATCCTCTGTATCTTTTTCACCTTCGATAGCTTGATTGCTGGAATGCTGGTGATACGAACGATGTTTGACCTGGCTCTGAGCAAGATGTAACGCGTTACATCTATAACGTTAGTTTGATCCATTCGGATCTTGCTGCAATGCTTGTCGGGCTGGGCAGGAGCGTAACGGGTCGGTGGCCATGCAGGAGGGGCAAGAGCAAAAAAATCTCCGGTCTTATCAGGGTCAGATCCATGATTTTCCAAAAGGGGGCTAATTTTTCAGAGGAAAATTTCGACCAGCCCCCCCCAAAAAAAAAAAAATTTTCAACCAATTGACAAGCAAAAAAAATAAAGGTTTTCACCCACAAATGAAGTATATTTCGTACACGAAAAAAAGGGTCTTCAATTTCAAAAGAGGGGGCACACCTTTGTTTTAATGGCATATTTACATTACAAATTTTAGTATTTTGCTTCTCAAAAGGGGGGGGGGCAACATTTTGAGGGGCGATATGGTGTATCGGGTAAAAAAGCAATGCGAGTGAGCAAAAAATTATACATTTTTATTACAAAAATCCAATTTCAGATTTTGACATAATGTTAAAGAAGATAACATATTTTTCACCCTTCTCTCTTTCCTTTTCCTTTTTTTTCTTGGTCTGTACGCCACGGTAAACAAGATTTTGTTTATGATTTTGCATGCTTATTTTTAGAAAAAGTAAAATCACCTTTTCATGACAATCTATCTGTATTTCTTTCTTTCTTTTTCCAGTTTCTCTTTTTCCCCTTTCCTTTCCCCCCTTTTCTTTTTTCCCCTTTAAGTTCCCGGTGAACTCCGCCAGGGGGGATAGCTTGCCCCCCCCCCTGCACTGTTAAGCCACTGCTCCCTGGGATGGGCCGGGTTGCATGCAAGTCAATCGCAAACTTCTCTGCTGCACGAATAGCTATTTTTATTCTGAAGTCCCATGTAGTCTACATCAACAAATGCAGCAAAGGCTTAAATTTGTTCTAGCTCTTTACTTGAAAGGAATTTACTGGCCCTCTTTCCTTGGGTAAGACGTGCATGTAGCATATATTTGCTAGTGATAAATCGTCATTTTCGCTGTCAAAACACGACGAAGACGACGACATCTTATCCGCCATCGTATACTCTGTATACGCTGTATATCATGTACAGCGAATAAAAAAAAATAAAACGCGAACGAGGTTACATGCATTGTGCACGCTTACGCGCGTTCACGGAAGTCCTTAACACACGGGGTGAATGGCGGAATTTCCAGTCGAGTCAATGGTACGATTTTGCATATTATTATTTTAGTTTTGAGGTCAGGAGCAGAATTTACCGATGGCAACATTGTGCATGTATTCACTCATAATATTTTACATATTATCATGTCCAAGAACCGTGGTTGTATTTGCCGCCCCACGGAAATGAAAAACTAGAGACATTTTCCTTGTCCATCCCACAGTCTACCCCCCCTATTGACGAAGGCTGTTTTGCGTTCATTACTTTAACACTGTAGCACATACACACATGACTGCTCTCTCTGCTGGTCAAGGAACAATGCTTTATTCATACATATGAAACATGTGGTACCACGCATGGTAGGGGATGGAATGTGCTGACCCAGGGAAAATTCTGCTACTTGGAAATGATGACAATGATTATATGCAAATGCATGGAGGTCTATACAAACACAAAAGGCTGGATCCGCCCCTGGAACACCTATAGGAAATGCGAGCGCGAGCGAAAATTTGATGTAGTGACATGAACGATTCTTTTTATTTCCATGTCTTCCCCTCATCTTATTTTTTTCACTCGTCTTCCTCCCCTTTTTTTCTCCTCTCTTTTCCCTCTTTTTTGGTCCAATTGCCATTTATTCCATGTGTCTATTTGAACTAAGTGTTAATTGGGTGAAATTAAGGAAAATAAAATTGATATTAGACCAACTAGTTATGAGACGAAATGGTCAAAGACGAACTGGTGATTAGACGAAGTGATGACTGGACCAAATGTTTTTTATTGGACCATGGTTGTTAGGCGAAAAGTTAATGGACAGACTTGCATTATACTAAATGAAAGTAGACCCTGTTGTGAGTGGACGAATAAGCAGCAGGCGAATTTGTTTCAACCCGCATACCGCCCAGGCAAGCATAACAACTTAACGACGAAATTGGAGACGAAATTCACGACGTCGTGAATTTCGTCGTGAATATTCAAACTGACGACGATATTGGCGACGTCGTGAATTTCGTCGTGAATATTCGCGATTTGGTCTATATGCGATGTCCCTCCAGGTCCATCATAGTTATCCAAGCTATGTGGGGAAGTTACAAATCTAGGTTCCAGCCCCGGTCACGTTTTTCGAATGGTGACGTTAACGTTATTGAATTTTAAAGTTTGTCAATATCTTGTGAAACATTTATATGCACATCGTCATGGATATATAATTTAGAGGGCCGATGATATCATATCCCTAATTTCCCTTAACTAATTTTATTACATGAAATCATAATTGTTTCATTTTTTCATACATGTGTAAATGATGTGTCTCGATTATAATGAAATAAGTTGAGACAATAAATAATCAATGCACTTAATTAGTTGTCAATCCAATTATTTTAGTTTTTGTTAGAAAATGTTTGAATAAACCTAATTTCATATAATAAAGTACAAAAGAACAAGCGGGGATATAACATCATCAGCCCACCTAAGATGCCTAATGAAAATTAATGTAGACATGCCTAAAACTGTTTCATCAGAGTAATGAAGATCTTTAAAATTCAATAACTTCGTTATTTTTTTATCCGATTTTGATTAAATGTTTGTGAATTTTAATGAATATTACTGAATGTTACTCTATTTATTTAGATAAAAATTTTTCCTAGCCTGGACCATCCCTTTAAACATCAGTCCAGACGTAAATAATCATATCTGATTTATACACGTCTGACAAAACTTAAATAGGCACACACATGTGAAGGGAAATACAAATGAAAGGTGAAACAGGAACAAGAATAAGAAGAAAAGGAAAGGAAGAAGAATGGGGACGAGAAGGAGAAGAAGAAAACAAAAGACGAAGAAGAATAAAAAGATAAAGAACGGCAAAGTTATCATTTTTATTTATCACTATCATGATTATTGTTCTTTATTATAACATACTTGCACGTTGACATCACATCCATGTTTGATCAGGATTCTGGCGCAATCAACAAAATTTCCATGAGCTGCTCGATGGATAGCTCTTCTCTGTCTTGTGCTACCTCTATCAATGTCAGCGCCTTTCTCAATGAGAAACTTTGCAGCTGCTGGTTCGTCTCTGTAATGTTACAATACCAAACTTTAATATTCATAGACTTTGGCACACGTAGATGATTGATTTATAAAAACTGTTCCATGTCGTTAGGATAATTATATTTGAGTTCATGGCTTAGCCTATAGGCACGGTTTTTTTTTTAAGACACCATTGCTATTATGCCAAGTTAAAGTTAAGTCCACCCGACAAAATGTTTACTTGAATAAAAGGTGAACAATCCAACAAGAATGAAATTCTAATGGAATATAAGAAAGTTATGGCATTTTTTAAAATTTCGCTTAATGTCATGAAAGAGTAAAATGCATATCCAGGTTGGTAAGCAAATGGAGAGACTCATGACATCTCGCAATAACTATTGTGTTATCTGAAATATGAAATATTGTGATTTTCTGTTCATTGTTTTGTAAAAGAAATCTCTCTGCACATTGCTTTAACATTTTGTCACACACATTGTTCAATATTTTTAAAGGAAAAGTTCACCCCAACAAAAACTTGATTTGAATAAAAAGAGAAAAAATTCATAAAGCAGTAACACTGAAAATTTCATCAAAATCGGATGTAAAATAAGAAAGTTATGGCATTTTAAAATGTCGCTTCATTTTACAAAACAGTTATATGCACATCTTGGTCGGTATGCAAATGAGGGAACTGATGACACCACTCACTATTTATTTTGTATTTTATCATATGAAATATTTTTATTTTCTCGTCATTGTCATGTGAAATGAAGTTTCATTCCTCCCTGAACACGTGGAATTCCATTATTTTAACATTTTGTGCTTCAGGCAAGGAGGCCCTAATCGTCAAATTCGTAAAAATTGAAATATTTTATAATTCAAACAATAAAAAACAAAAGAAATAGTGAGTAACATCATCGACTCTCTCATTTGGATGTAACATATAACTATTTTGTTAAAAATAGGCGAAACTTTAAAATGTCATAACTTTCTTATTTTACATCAGATTTTGATGAAATTTTCAACATTGTGCTTGTCTAATTTTTCTCTATTGATTCAAATCAACATTTTCTGAGGTGGACTTCACCTTTAAATCTTTAAAAAATATAATGTATAATGTAAACAATAATAATATAAGGAAATAATTAGGGACTTCATCGACCCTGTCATTCACATATCAATGACTTGTGCATATTATCTACAAGCAGTTTGCTTCTTTATGGTCCTAGCCATATTTTGTTTGCATAATTATGTATGATTTGTATATACACATTTTCATGGTTTAATAAACTTGAATTGAATTGAAAAAAAAATAAAAAATATAACTTTTCTCATATTTACAATCGATTTTGATGACATTTTCAGCGTTATGCATGTTTGATTATTCTCTATTTTCGATCAACATTTTTCTGGGGTGACCTCGACCTTTATCAAACAATCACACTCGGTAAATCACATATCATATATACAAGCAAGACATATTGCAGCTTACACTTCATGCAGGCTTGTTGAATATCAAGAAATCATTTTTCCCGGCACTCGCAGAAATCAATGGATAATAAGTTCCTCGAGCGTACCCTGGCATGCCTGGGTAAATATTGGATTCCGAATACATCATTTTCAATTATGTTTTTTTCGCTATCCTTTGTTTTAACGTGAGTCGATACATACCCTTCAACTGCGTAATGTAATGGAGTATGTCCATCATCTGTAGTTATTTCTATGTCAGCTCCAGCCTCCACTAACGCCCTAACAACCTTTAGATGACCATGAATAGAAGCTTTATGGAGTGCACTTATGCCATTTACTTTCCCATTCACCTAATGTAAAACATCCAATACACAATATTAGGTATTTCAAAAGCACTTACTGATTACGATATATAGAAATACACAAAAAATACGATAGAAGTACACAAAACACGCAGAAAGTAATGCAGACAAACGCGCACATCAACCAATCTACACCACACATCTACACTCAATCACCTTCACACACATGCGGCGCACGCACACAAACCCACCCTCACACACACGAACTCAGACCCATCATTTAGACGCTGTTAGTTACATATGGAAAAAGGCTATATACCTCCTTTCTTATCTCCTGCCCCACAATTTGAAAATCTGATATAGAGTACCACACCATTTATTTTCAGATAGTACCTACGGTTTGCACCATTTTGCATACACCGTTAAGATTCCATTCAAATCCTATTTTGTAACAGTTACCATCCTCCTTTGTCAAGTACAGCTTTAACTAGACGATCTGTTTTTGTTTGTTTCTTTTATTTTGGACCACTCTTTTGGAACTCATTACCTAACTCTGTTGAATTATCTGAATCTCTTAATCAGTTTAAACGTACATGACACTCTCCGATACAAAACACCTCTAAACACGGCCTTCCTTGCATTGTAATTATTTGTTTTTACCCCCCCCCCCCCTCTCTCCCTCTCTCTCTTGGACTTAATTGTAATTATGATATGATTATATTGTCATTGTTTTTTTATATGTATTAATATGATCTATTGTTATTACAATGGGGCCAATTAAAAACGACCAGTTGTGCTTTCTTTGAATGCTTCACATATGATTTATCTCATAATGTCAATGATCTGTAGATACGTATATTTTTAACTGGAAATTAAAATTAAATTTATTTAAGGCTCACGAATAAAGAATGTAGATTAATGAACTTTTTTAACAAATCGCAAAAGGTCTATTACCTTCTCCGGTGAAGAAGACAGAATCTCCAATACACGTTTAAGGTCACCTGTTTTAGCCGCAGAATAAAGTTGAGATTCTATAGAATTATCGTCTTTGGATAAGTCAGTAGTTTCTGCAATGATGAAATATTAAATTATTCACAGTGACTGAATATTCCATAACTATCGATGAAATAAAATATACTTTAATAAATAGCCGGCGAAAAAAGATGAAATCGAATGAAAACAAGAAAGGAAGTATTTCACAATATGAAAACAAAAACATAAGGAATAAAAGAGAAATCATCTTCAGGGAGGAAAATGCGTAGATTAAAAAGTGTTCTTCTTTTCAGTTTGTACCACATCTTTGTCAAAGTGGAGTTCATGACTAATATTTCATTTTTAAATCAGAGTAGGGTCGGCCCCTGTAAGTAGATTATAACGTCTAACATTAGGGCAATAAGACTAAGTTGCTATTAATAAGAAATGTAATGTGGAACAAATAGTCATCCATAGTCGAATGGGTACAAGTATATCAGAGAAGTAGCCCCATTGCGTCTAGAATCTCAGGGATTCTCAAATAGCGGCACGCGCGCGCCACTTGTGGCGCACCGAGCCTTGCGGAGTGGCACGTGGGAGCCGGTATGAAAAAAAGGGGAAAATAAATGAAGAATCGACATTTGATGATAATTTTATACAAATGGAAAAACAAGTCAGTTATATTTTGAACTTAAATCTCTAATGATTTTATTTTTATTCATTCTAACGTTATGGTTTTCATATGCTTGGTGTATGAATTAATGTGGGACTGTCAATAGTAATTACGATATAGGTATACAAATTATCTCTATGATCATGTGATCTGATAGCCCCGTTCGTCGGATATCTATAACGTTTTCAACTAGTTCTACTAGTAATTTCGCATTTCCAGATTATACATTGAAAATTGATGGAATTGCTCAGATGCAGCATTTAAAATGATTTAACACTCTTATACTTGACAAGCCATGCTTTTAATCTACAACTTGGACACCAGGCAAAGCATATCATATCGGAAAATGTGGTGACATACACTGTTAGAAAAAAATCAAAGAAGTTCCTGCAGCAGAGTCTCGAGAACACCTGTAATCTTACCGATTTGCGTAATCTTACAAGAAATTGGTATTTGGAGTATGGAATCTTACAAATTTCCTTGAATAAAACATCCTTTTCCCCTTTTTTAAACAGACCTGTTCTGTTAAATTACAGAAAAATTCCTGTTTTATGAATTTACAGAATGATTCTGTTAATGCTTTCTGCAAAATCTTCTGTTTATTTTCTGTAAAATCACGTTTTTTTAACAGTGTATAGTGTATACAAATAAGAAATAAAGTTCTTAATTTGCATATTAATGTGGCATCACGAAAAGAAAGTCGGGTAAGTTTTAACCATCAAATAATTTTCACAGAGGTAGGAGTTTTAAACATGTTCTGAAAATCAAAAACTTTGTTTCCGAATCCGATTATTTAAAATCCAAGGTTGTGAAAGATAAATGCCGCATGGTATTGCCTGCTGTTATGTATGCATGCCCTCGTGAACTACCGGTATCACTAGTATGTTGTGAAAAGTCACTTATCATTTGAGAAATAATAAATTGTGTATAGTTTGTTTGCATTTGTGTTTCTTGTATTGATATTAATTATATCCCCCTTGGTCATTTAAAAATCCTCATATTCCAAAGCTTCAAGGGGCTCCGGCCCATCGAGACCACTGCTCAGGGGCCCCTCAGCAATATTTCGCTCGTTAGCGCTAGTGGAGCAGTAAATATTCTCAACAAGAAATGCGGAGCTTCAATAAAAGTAATTGAGAATGACTGGTCTAGACAAATAAGCGGCGGGGCCTCTTGCTCGTATCAGGCCTGAGCAAAAGTTATTTCGGATACTACTTCTTACATCCTCGCATCTCGTATTGCCTTGGAATTTTGTGTTATTCACCTATATTCTGCATAATGATTACAACCAAAAAATGCAATATCATTAAACTTTCATATGAATTTGTAACCCCCGATTTCTTTCACCTAATTTGAAGCTTTTAATCAGCCCGGGTCAGCTGCGCGCACACACAGAACCGACTAAGCGTACAATTGTCGCTCAGCTGTGCGGTTGAATCTGATTGGATCGAATGGGATCACGCTAGGTTCGCGACCGTTCTATTTAGAGCAAGGGTGACACGGAGGTGGGCATGGTGGGAGGGACACGTACGGCGATTTATTGAGACTGTTTATTTTCAGCAGGCATTGTTTCTTGTCATTTTCTTTTCAAGGAATGTGAGATGCAATTCATTAGCTGTCTCATCGCTCTCTGCCTACGTGATTATTTACTGAAGATTAGTGCAAATGTCGCCTTTCTTCTTCATCTTTTTCTCATTTAATCTCATCGATACCCGGTGTCGGGTTTCTCTTCCCCTCCCTCGTGGAGAAATGAAATGCGCAAATGTAGCAAAGTTCCCCAAATCAGGCAGAGGCTCCAATTTGTTTAGTATTTTGAAGTGTTTTTTTTTCATCCAATGAGAATCATTTATATATCAAAATGTTCAGAATGAACTGAATGACTTGAATCTTTTTCCGTTGGTAAAAAATAGCCCACTCCCGGCAAGAAACCGCCAGATCTATCCGGAAGCGTTCGGTCAGTTCAATACCACAGAAATTTTGACCAAATTGATGGAAAATAAACAAAAAATGACGGTGCGATGGCACAACAAAAAAATCGTGATTTTACATCACCATAACGAAGAAGAGTTAAATTTTCTAATGCTTTTTCCGTTGGTGAACTAGGTCAATCAGATTAAAAGATATGGTTGAAAAAATGGGGGAAATGGCACATTTTTGCGGCTTTTCACGGCGGCGCGCGGTGTGTTTGAAGATGTTAACGCTTAAGTGTATGGGTAAAATCCATATGAAGGAACATTCGCTAACTCCTTACTCATTAGTCGCGACCCACGTGAGCATTATACGTCCGAGCTCACTCCAACCGGAAGCCCCCCCCCCCCGACAAGCTTTCGAATCACGATAGTAAAACCCTTTGGCCTGTTTTCTGAACTCTAGGCTAAAGTTGTGGCTTATAATTACTCAATAATTTCGTTGTTAGTAAGTGGTCAAGTATCATTTCATTTGACATTCATAACACTCATAACTGTATGGGAATGACAATTAAAGTGTCTTATTATTATCATTATCTATCTGGGAAAATGAAGAGAACATAAAGAATACATACAATTCATATATCAAAGAATGAACAATAAGAAATTAACCACTGGATTGCCAGGGGTATAAATAGTTAACTGAATAACTGTGGCAATACGCCTTCTGCCCCACTTCCAGTGGTTACAAACATATACGTACATTAATTCAAAATATTAAAATCATACGAAATGTTAAGATCAGATTAACTTAAGAAAAACCTGAAACTTCCTAACAATATTGTAAATGAAATAGTTATAAATTAATATGTAGCTATAATATGAATCAAGTGAAGAATAAAAATCAAAATTAAATTAGGCCACTAATCTGTAGGCCTATATATTACAGGTAGACCTACTTACAAGGTGAATATTAAAAAAGAACAGGTAAGAAAAAACCATACAAAATTACACAGTGCGAAAATAATTCTTTAGCTGTGCCAGCCACGTCGACAGAGCGGTTACGGCCACTCCCGAGCGCAGGAACTCAGGCAACTCTTCCCAATAGCGGGGAAATGAGTTGATTGCAGAGCAATGTAGTCGCTGAGTCCTCAGTGGCCCGGAGGTGAACGAACCTTACAGTGTCGACATGTCTGGCATTTACAGCAATGAAGCGTTTCACAGTGTTGCGATCAATAATCCCAAACAAAGACTTTACAACAAAGGACATCAAACAAAATTTTTGAGTCGAGAGATTGCCAGCCTAAAACTCTCAGTCTATTTTCGTATGTCATTTGTTGGCGCCTTTGTTTCAAAATGACACGAGTTGCCCGTCTCTGTACATTCTCTATTTTACTTGAAAGTGTTTTCGTGTGTAGATGCCATGCAGGCTGATCATACTCCAATAGTAGAATAACAATCGTCTTAAATAAAGAAAAAACAGAATGGGGTGATAGAGAAGTGGAGACGGATAAAATAAAACCTAGCATACGATTAGCCTTGCCAATGACATAATCTACATGATCTACGTGGTTGTGCCATGTCAGTTTGTCATTCAAAATGATACCTATATATTTATATTGAGTAACTTGTTCAAGGCGAGTGTTATTGAATAAGTAATTTGGAATTCCTGGATTTCGTGACCACGTGATTCGCATAACTTTGGATTTACTAATATTGATACTCATTTTGTTGGTGAGGCACCATTCATTAATTCTGTTCAGGTCGTTTTGCAATATATGGCTATCGTTAGTGGTGAAAATGGGTCGATAAAGTAAAGTATCATCCGCAAAGAGGACGCCTGGTGACTAGTTTGGACAAGAATATCATGAATGAACATATTAAAAAGTACTGGTCCCAAGACACTTCCTTGGGGCACTCCTGAAAGAACAGAAACCATGACGAATAGGCACCTCTATAAATTACTCTCTGTTCCCTATTACTCAAAAAACAATTGATCCACTGCCACAGAGGTCCAGTAATGAGATAATAAGAATGCAACTTGTGTAACAAAATATCATGGGGCATTAAATCGAACGCTTTTTGAAATCTAAACATATTGCGTTAATTCTTGGAGAAAGTTAATCTAGAAATCTAAACCGTTCGTTACATTTACTAGCTGAGTGACACAAGACTTGCCTTTAACAAACCCATGTTGATTGGGATTAAGGAGGTTATTCTGAGTTAAATGGCATTGTATTTCATTTGTTATCATTTTGCAATAACTTTACAAACAACAAATGTGAGAGCAACTGGCCTGTAATTATCTGGTAAGGACGTGTCACATGCTTTGTGGATTGGTGAAACATTTGCCTGTTTCCAAGATAGTGGTAATTTACCCATAGACATGGAAATGTTGAACAACTTACACAAAACAGGTAATATTGAAACAGAACACATTTTCAGCAAGTCAGTGGTTATGTTATCTGGGCCGGGTGATTTCCCTGTAGCTAGGTCTTGAATCACTTTACAAACATCTTCAGTACGGACAGTAATACAATGTAACGACGGTATTATTGTGCTAAATTCCGAGTTAAATTTTGGTTCCACTGTATCAGTTACACCTTGGGTATACACACTACTAAAATATGTGGCGAACACCTGTGCTATTTTGCTTGGCTCATGTTCCATACAACCATTATTTACGATCAGACGTGGACTGGGATTTTTCCTTTTGCTACGAACAAAAGCAAAAAATATTTTCCTGTTATTGTTACAATCTGAAAACAGTTTGTTCATATACGAGTAGTAAGATCTATTTATAGCATGTTTCACCAAGTTACGAATCTCACGATATGATTCCCAACACTCACTATCATTCGTCAGTTTTGCCCGTTTGAACAGCTTACTCTTCCTATTAATCATTTTCTTAATTTCATTTGTAATATACATGGACTTAAACGATTCTTACGTCTCTTCCGCGGAATACAATCATGGACAGCTGCCTCGAAAATGTCCATAAACCCATTCCATGTATTTTCGACACTATCATTATCAATAAACAGCTCCCAGGGAGCATAACTGATGATATTATTAAAGTGATCTGTATCAGCTTTAGAATATTGCAAGTAGTCTCGCATTATATGCTTTGGAGGGGGGGGGGGGATCTTTTTCATTTTGATTTTGAAACATATAGCATGGTGGTCACTTGAGACAGGGTTTGTTGCTGTATTTACATCTATCATGTCTATTACTAAATGGGGGCTATTTGTGAACAACAGATCTATTGTCCTTATGTTAGGATCATCGGGTGAACGCCGGGTGATGTCATTAACCATCTGATGAAGATCCATTGATGACGTAATACGATCAAGATGCCGGGTAGCTGGTAGCTGCTGATCTGACCAATTGACATTAAAGTCTCCAGTCAAAATGAGATGATGCAGTCTGGATGTCATCGATAGCCGACTGGAGATGGTCCCAAAACTCAACAGATGTGTTTGGCGCTCGATACAAAATACACAGGAGCCATTTGACATTAGAACGTGAGGTAATGTCCACGCAGAGCATCTCGATATCGTCTTTCTCCAGATCACCCTTACGTCTCGGTAGGAGCTCAGGTACAATCGCAGCAAGGACACCTCCACCTCGACCATTAGCTCGATCTCGCCTAAATACTTCATAACCATTAAAGGATGAGTGGATGATATCATTTGATGTTAGCCATGTTTCACTGACCGCTATGACATCTGGAAAAGATGACTGAGTAAAATATTCAACTTCCTCTACTTTATTACGCAAACTTCTAGCATTGAAACGGTACAGGATACTTGTTTAAGATTACGTCGATGATGTTTATGTGCATCATGATTCAAGCTAGGGCCTGGATTAGGCTGGATATCTCCCGAAGACAAAATTTGGGATAGAAGGATGCCGAACTGTTGTCATAGTAACGAATCGGTCAATGAAAAATACGAGGACGCCGATAAGCTCGGCGCATTGGACATGATGAAAAATCAGTACAAAGTGATGGATGATAAACGGCCAATTTTTGCGGAAGTCCGGTTACAATTACAATGGTGCATAGCGTCACTACGGAAACCAACATGATGGACATTCTGAATTCCATGATGCAAAATATGAGGGAGTGATTATGCAACTATCAGTTGTGGTGCTATTAATAAGGACATATACGAGACACGTAGTGATGTGTGAAAGTGTTGCCGTAAGCATATGGCCTTACGTAGCGATGCGATGTGCACTGTACAGTACAAACGATAATCCGAAAATAAAATCACGAAATGTCATACAATAATCCACAAAACTCACTTGGCATCGGTCTAGTCAAATCTACGATGAATCCAGAAGTGATGAATGCAATATAATCCAAAAGTACATCCCAGAAACATGTAAAATTATGAAAAATAACAGAGATAATCCGAATAGCAAAGGGGGAGCAATTGAACAATAAACATAATAAACTATTGACAGATTGAAGAATTTTTGGCTTCTCATAATTCATCACAGACCATGGTCTAAGTGAAACTGGACTTCAGAATATGGGCCTTTAACGTCTAAACGCAACTTACCTGATTTGATGAGGGTGGATTCGGCTCCATCGCACACAGTGCTTGGTGGTTTCTTCTCCACGAGGGTTAGCGCACAGGGATGCCACCTGCTATCCGGCGTTAGTGACTCGAAGCGGACCAACGTGTCAAAATGTTCATCAACAAGTAGAACTGTACCTTCCTTGTCCAAGCACTGTCAAATATGTCAAAGGGATAAAATAAATAGTCCAGTGTTTTTTTTTAGAAGTGAAATAAGTGATAAGTGACTCAACACCATTATATCAGCTACTTCAAACGACAATGGGAGACAAGTGTAAATAGAACACGTTTTAATCGTGATAGTGGAAATATCTAGAACGTTTTGTAACAAAGTCATTCTGTAATATCTACTACAGGTTTATACATATTCAACATCCCATATTGAAACAAGGCATGTACATGTAGATGCATAATTCTTGAAGGAGAAAGAACGAGAGAAAGAGAAAATGGGGGGGGGGGGAGGGGGTGGCGGTGAGAGGCATGCATTGTGAGACATGGATGGTAAAAATCACAAAAATATTGTTTACTTTTTCCATTCCATCTGCCCATCCATTTTTGCTGTTTTCCTGGAGTTCCTTCACGTATTCTTTGTCTGTCTTGACGCCTACACGGTCTCCCTTTTCAAACATCGGAACCTGACAAAAAGAAAATGAAATGTGGCATAAGGGGGGATTAAAAATCCAAATCAAGCAATTTCCCATACAGCAGTACAGGGCCCCGTAACAGGAAGGCTTGCGATTAATCGTTAATTTGAAAGAACAATTCCCATTGGTTCCCAGTTTACTGAGCGAAATGCGCATGTAACGATTATCGTGATAGGCCATGTCATCTTGCGATTAACACAAAGCATAGCGACTAATCGCAATATGACATGGCCTATCACGATAATCGTCACAAGAATAATATATACTAGCCGGATGTTTAATTAATACCGAATGGGGCAGTTTAGCGTCCTCAAATTTTATTTTCAAACAAATTGTGGTATTACATTTTTTATAAAGCATGGGTCCACGTTTTTTATATACTTTTTTCCTTCTTGTACTTCTTTTTTCCCTCCGTCTTTTGCTTGTGATAATATAGGTTTTCAGAATTTTGCAAACGTTTTAAGGTGTGTCTACAGCAGCCTAGATTCTTCCATGTACATTTTATTTACAGTATTTTTACCGCATACATTGCTTCTTTTCCAGTGGGTCGTTTAATAGTAATTTGCATTTGTCGGTATTTATAACTAAGCATCTCTTTCTCAGCCCCGCTCGAAAATTAGGGTAAGAATTTGTTGACGATCTTTGATGATGTTGAAATCATGCAGGACATTGCATCAATTTTCCGAGAAGCAACCCTGTGCGGGTTATTTTAACCCTTTCCATGTTCGTTGTCTCCCCATGACATGCTGTTGTTAGACTTGTCGAAATTAAATTAATTTCAACTTCAATCAGCAAATAAGGAAACATTAGATCCTCTTTAGAATAATGTACTTTTTTATGAAATAAAAATATGCAAGACCCTAAAACCGACCTTCGTGAGCTTGGCACTCCATATTCCAACGCATTTGTTACCTAATAGTGTCCTGTACTTCAAATCAAAAGCCATCATTTTGAATATCACGCCATGGAGCCTACCTTGTTTAAAGCGTCTGGATGGAGGATGAAGCGGTCATCTCTCCCTGGATAGGATATATCTGCGTTTCCATCGGGATGAATGCTTGTAACCATGGCAACCTTTGTGATCAGCTGTACGAAATGAAGAGAGTACATGAGAACGAGTGAGAAAGAATGAGGGACAGGAGAGAACTTTTAAGACGAATGTGTAAACTGAATTAATGTGTAAGGTAATCATTGCTGAAACTTAAATCGGTATGGAGGATACATAAAATAACACAAGTCTTAAACTGCAAAATAATTATGATTTTCATGTAATAGTATTATAAAAAAGAAGGTATCGAGACATGACCCAAGCCCACCTAACTAATAAAGACACCAATGGAAATGTTTTCACAAATTCTTGCTAAACTTCAATAGAAATAACTCGATTAGACGTTAAAAAAATCTTTTTTTTTCAAGATTTTATTGCTTCAAAATAAAATCAAAAATACATAAATACATGTAATAGCAGCAATGTAATAAACCATATACATTAGTAGAAAATGTATTACAATTCAGCAAGAACATCTTGAGACATGTTCAATGGATTCCATTTATCAAGGTGAACTGAAAGTTTGCGAGTGCTCACTCTAATTTTTCTTTTAAAATGTCAATTTGGAGGTGTTTGAAGACCAGCATTTGTTCATTATGTTTTTGTTTATAAATGATTTTGCATAAAATATAATGGTATTGATAAGACTATTTTTTTCTTTTGACTCCTAAACAAATTACCAAAATAGAAATAGGCAAAGTAATAATGTTTAAATTTACTGACCACTTGTTCACTTCATTTCAAAATGTTATCAGTTTTTTATTTAATTTTCAGCGTGTTGCTCTGCGAATTTTACTATAATTCATTTAATATAATAATTGTCATCCTTGTGTGCTCCCTTGAAGTGCAATAATTCATGTTTTATAAGATTGTCTGAATAAGTCTAAAATTGTAATTGCTTTATGTTAGCTCGTGCATTGTGAATATAAATCAATAACTTGAGATAAGCCTACTCATTTCAGTGCATATACAATATGCAACATCAATTTAGATAAAACTCACCTTTTGCATCCTAGGCGACCACTTGCATCCATGTTTCTCTTGAATGAACTGTAGTCTCTCGGCTGTCAAGGTCATCGCTACTCGATCGCCAACCTTAACACCTTGCTCTTTGCCTGTATCAGAATAATAGCATATTTAAAATATGAATATCTGAACTTTTGAAGACAGTAATAGCAAGAAGGTAGTATCAGATTATGAGAGAGTGTGGGTGGGGTTCGATGTAATTTATTCAAGTTTAGAAAAAACAAATCTCCTCTACCACACTGGCCTGGAGTTCTTCGTGATCTGAAGCGGATAAAACGTACACAGAATATATAGAAACAATTATTGAATATACATACATGAAGTATTATTACGAAAAAATACTCTTTGAGGCTGTTTCCGAAATGTATTGCACACCTACCTAGCATTGGTAGATGTGACGAATAGAAGCCGTATCCATGGCCTGGCGTGGTGCATTTCAGATCCACCTTTCCGTCATACCCGACCCTATGGGTTGTCGTCTGCCCAGTGTCCGTCCACTTTACAGTGACACCAGATCGTGGTCTCCCGGATATGACGCAACTGTCGACTACATTGCCTTCGTGTCCATCTAGGATTCCATCATTAATAATAGTATGCACCGCTTAGAAAAAGCGCTGTATAAATACTGCATTTCTGTAACATGTATTTTTATCGTTACACTAGATTCAAGAATTCATTGAGATTTTAAAGTATGGATGATACCAAATACAATAAGTTATCGGAAATACCTCTTACATGTCTCAGATGACTCTTCCTTCTGGAAAGAACAACGTCAGCATGGTCAGTATCGAACGTACATTAAAGGAAACCAAAACCAAAGAATCTTATTGGAAAGAGTAAAATGATAGGAACTATTTAAAAAAAGTTTCATCACAATCGGTTATGAAATAAGCGAGTTATGGACGATTAAAAAGTCTTGTTGTATTTACTATGTGGATCCTCAAATTGGCAAACATGCTTCAAAATGGCTGATTTTGTGGACAAATCTCGATTTGTTCTGTACACATATTTTCAGATTTCCCGCTTTATTTTACATATTTCACATTATCTCCTCCTGACCTGGACATATATGGTGTGGATTATATTTTCCCCATGACATATGTTGTGCTCTGAAGGAGGCAAGATGCAATTTGAAAGATAATGAGGAAAATCTGAAAATTGTGTACAAAACAAATGGAGAGTTGTCCACAAAATCAGCCATTTTGAAGCACGTTTGCCAATTTAAAGATACCCATACACAATACAACAAGAGTTTTCAAACTCCCATAACTTGCTTATTTCGTAACCGATTTTGATGAAACTTTTTTTTTAATCGTTCCACTCAATTTACTCTGTCCAATAAGATTACTTCTCTTCTTGGGTTTTTGGTTTCCTTTAAGACAGAGGGCTGTGAAACCGGGGGAGGGTGACGGGGGTTGAGAGGGCTTCAGCCTCCCCATGTTTTCCAGAACCGTAAAAACATGGCCATTTGATTGCTATTTCTGCATGATAAGCCCCTTCCCCTACTTTCAAAACCGTTCTGCAGCCCGATTAGAATATGCAAGAGTCACGTGTTATTGCATTATTTTGAGTTCATATCGTTCGAAGAAGGTAAGAGATGTCGCAAATATAATGAAGGATGTACACAGGTTGTTTACCTACTTTCTCATTTTTCCCACAAAGATGGAAGACCAATATTATCAAGATATTGCTAAACTTCACAATATAAATTCACTTTTTTTAAATTGACTGAACAGTAATATAATTTCATTTGTTTTATAAAAAAAATATATCCTGTATATATGTATATCAATAATTATTCAAAGCAAATAGAAGTAAGCGAACTTCTTTATACATGTAAAATAAAGAGAAACACATGTAAATGTACACATGGAATGTGAAACTAGTTGAACTTGCCACTTTCGTCTCCTTGCCAATTTTCTCCTCGGCTAACCTGGGCTTCAGGGCACAATCCCATTGAAACTGTTTTGTCTTCTTCGGAACGAGGTGTAACAACGATTCTAGATAATAGATGCATTCAAACAAACGTGCATGTATATGGCAAATTGTATAATTACTTTCTAACATGTATATAAATCAATAACTGTGTGAGCCACAAACCACAGTCTTCTACATATTGTATATAAATATATTGATATGAATATATATATATATAAACAGACATCACAGTTTTAATAATAGGTTACTGGATTGATATACAAGTCACATATTAACTTGTGTGTACACTATTAAAACCTTCACTGCAAAAAACGCCAATGTTAATCTAACACCAACATGATATCGGTCCACACCAGAGATAGTCCGGCACTGAGCCAAACCCTAATTTGGGGGTAAGGTTGCATTAGAATGTCATAGTTTTTTTATAACTGATTTTGACTGGTGAGACCTTCTATTTGAAGAATCTACATGCTGGAGCTCTGTCAGCATTGAGCAATTTGAGATATACGCGAAAATCCAAAATGGCCGCCGGCAGCCATCTTGGATTTTCTGTTTACTCACTTTAGCATAATAAGATGTTTAAAAACTTGGGAGTTAAAGGTTTTAGGGGGCGGAGAATCCAAATCTGAAGTTATTTTGAGGAAAAAAACATGCATTGATGTCAAAATATACAGATAGCGGCCATTTTTCAAGATGGCCGCCATATAACATGCATTATATTGTTTATTTCCTGTATAGGATACCTAGAATTTTCAAAACATGGAATATACTGGTTTTAGGGGATGGAGAGTCCAAATCTGAGGTTTATTTGGGGATATAACCATGCTTCGATGTCGAAATATACAAGTAGCGGCCATTTTCCAAGATGGCCACCATAACATGCATTATATTGGTTATTTCCTGTATAGGGTACCTAGAATTTTCAAAACATGGAATATACTGATTTTAGGGGATGGAGAGTCCAAATCTAAGGTTTGTTTTGGGATATGACCATGCTTTGATGTCGAAACATACTTGTAAATATTCCTCATCGCCATTCTGGGCAAGGAGATTTTTTTACTTAACTGCTCCCGATGTGTAATTATGATTCAGCCACAAAATTACTAGCAGGGTCCCGACCTTTGCAGGCCCTGGTGGAAACTTGGCTCAACATTCTCCTTTTTCCCACATTAATATATCCAATTCAGTTAAAGAAGCGCTAAGGTTCTGTCAGGAGGCCCCACTTTGAGATCTGTTGACCATCGGCCTTTTGACATTGCACCACTCTTTTCCATGGTATGCCAACCTCATACTTCTTTTTCCTGGATAACACTCTGTAGGTCTCATCTTGATGCAGGTGTCACCTTAAGTTGTCTGTCTTTGCTGGCCATTCAGCAGCGGGGTCGATATCCTAGGACTTCAGATTTTCCACCGGCTGAGAGACATCATGTTAGGGGCTGTGTGGTGCTTGCTTGCTCTGTCTGTGCTCATTACATAGTTCCTCAATTAACAAAGAAGTTCGAGAGGTAAAGATATCTTGCCTACATAAAGGAATCAGTTGAGTGCTAGATATGGTAAGCCGTTGTGTTTAGGCTACTGTCTGGAAAAGAGCTACGGGAGAAGGCTTCATACTCTTCATAGTGCAATACAGCCTGATGGTACCAAGTAATTGACTAGATATTACAGTTTGGGCATTTATCATAATAAAAATATTGGTGTTGAAAGTCCTAAGAAATAATTCAGGGCTGCAGTCGATAGGAATCATTGTTGCTGACATGATGATGCCATACGTGAACTGACTCAGACTAGAGCTTTCAATTGGCTCCTTGCTACTTGGCAAAATCAGACATATTTTCAGTGGTCCCGTAAATGGAGATTAATATCGTAACATGATTTTTCCTTTTTTATATTCTCAAATGAAGACAGTCAGTTGTTTCAAACATTTTCTTTCAGCATACAATTCTAATCCTGTTTCGACAACAGCGTCAGTGCAATGCATATGTAATATTTACATGTAACTGTAAAATTGCAGTGATATGCAAAATAATCAAGAATTTTAATCTAGATTTATTTTACAGCAAATTTGGCAATGTATTAATCACTTCAGGAGATTAAAGGATTGTTTTGTCAAGGTCAAGCCATTACTTCAGAAAAATATAAACATCCAACCCCATTCCCATATACTTTAGGTTACTCTAAGACATCTTATGGAGTAATTATATTATATTGCATCATCACAGAGATATATGTAAAAAATATACATTCATCAAAATAGTCATTCAAGAGATATAATTTGGAAATTATTCAGATGATTAATATGCCTTATCATACACATACATGTAGCAATAACAACTAAGATATCCTACTTTTTGCACTTAATCTTGATATATCAATTACTGCCTCATTCAGTTGAAGTCTAAATATTGTTCATTATCCAAATCCTTCCACCTTGTCCAAAAAGAAAAAAGAAAATGACTGATAATAAGGTATATGCTTATATATAATTACGGTAGGCCTACTGTAATACTTGTTCTATGGTGGCCATCTTCTTCATCTATTTGTTTATTCTGACATCAACTCATGGTCCTATCCTCAAAATAACCACAGAATTTTAAGCTAAAACCATTATATTCCATGTTTTGAAAATTCTAGGTTCGTAAGTAAACGAAATAATGCATATTCCAAGGCGGCAATCTTCGAAAATGGCCGCTATTTATATTTTGAGAGCAAAACATGATCATTTTCCTTGAACACCATCAGGTTTGGATTTTCCATCCCCCAAAATCTTCATATTCCAAGGCTTGAAAATTCTCGGTACCCTATACAGGAAAAAAACGATATAATGCATGTTATATGGCGGCCATCTTGGAAAATGGCCGCTACTTGTATATTTCGACATCGAAGCATGGTTATATCCTCAAATAAACCTCAGATTTGGACTCTCCATCCCCTAAAACCAGTATATTCCATGTTTTGAAAATTCTAGGTATCCTATACAGGAAATAAACAATATAATACATGTTATATGGCGGCCATCTTGGAAAATGGCCGCTATCTTTATATTTTGACATCAATGCATGTTTTTTCCCCAAAAAATAACTTCAGATTTGGATTCTCCGCCCCCTAAAACCTGTAAATCCCAAGTTTCTAATCTTCTAGGTATGCTAAAGTGAGTAAACAGAATATCCAAGATGGCTGCCGGCGGCCATTTTGGATTTTCGCTCAATGCTCAATGCTGACAGAGCTCCAGCATGAAGATATTTCAAATAGAAGGTCTCACCAGTCAAAATCAGTTAAAAAAAAAACTATGACATTCCAATGCAACCTTACCCCCTTGGCTGTCGGACTAAGAGATGTTAGAACAACCCCGGTTTGGCGTTGGGCTAACCATGCTAACACCAATTTGGAATTTAAGCAAAACCAATTACTTTTAAATCAACATCAGCTTGACTCTTAATGAGTGTTGTTTCAACGCTTCTCTGGTGTGGACCGATAAACGGCTGGTGTTAACACCAGAGTTTTTGAAATGTGGACGTTCTAGGGAAAAATTTGATTCATAAATTCATAAAACAATATAGAGTAAATATATATAAACCCAAAATAAATATGAAATAACATACAAGCCTACATCATGTCCTCTTCGATGTGGTTGTACTGTGATTTTTTTTTTATTTCGAGAGGGAAAATACTTAAAACTACAATAGCATTTGTCTGACTAACCCTGTTTCATCCTGACTGTTGAAGCGTGTGAATCTGTGCGTCAAATCGTGTTTGTCAGTCATATAACAAGGGGTACAAAGGTTGACATCTGTACAGCTATGATCACAACATTTCCATCTGATACCATGTATAGAATCCACCACACAATTGCTACATGTAATCTTGGAATGGACAACGCCTAATAAAATGCAAACAATAATATTTACATGTACTTCATATGGAATATGTATTGAAGCAAGCAGGAAAAATGTCAGTGATTTTAAAGTCGTATACACTCGATAGGTTATTGTCTGAATTTGGATAGAAAATTCGAAATCATCAATCGGCATTGACCATTGTAAAAGAATTAATACAGTTACGTTTTTGAAATAAAAATGCATCAGCCCTCGCAATAAGAGTAGGGCATTATTTTGTTCTTGGTCTTTTAGTCATATTAGTTATCTGTGTCGATTGGTCATTTATATTTTTGTTTTTTTTACCCGAACTTGTATGAAATCCTGTAATATTATTTTCACGCCATCAAATATATATATTACATTTCATTCAAACAATAGACCTGTTTAAACATAAAAAATGGGGGAATGAGGTAAAACCAATTTTAAGAAATGTATTTGTCACCTGCTGGGGCGTTGTCAAATAGTAGAAGGTCGTAAGTTCCACCTGTCCCAACCCGATATTTGTTACATCGACCGTTATCCCACCGAACCCTAGTCCATCCATGAAGAGGGGCTTCCTGGTCGGTCATCTTGACCACAGTCCCTAGATGGCCTTCACCACCATCTTGATCTCTCCAAGACCACTCGGAGCTTCGGACAACTCGCTGACCAATCTCTGGAGAGGTCATCTTGGAAGATGTCTCTGATAGAAGACAATAATCCTAAGCTATTTCATAATTTTCATTGGTCGTGTCACATGTGTCCCTTTGCATAAAAACTGTTTATACTAACAAATGATATCTATAACAAATTTGTTATAAGCCGGTCATATTGAATGGTTTCAGTAGCTCCAAAACTGTTAATGAAAATTTGTAATTATAACAAGCCTTATGATGTTACTGGCCCTTGGTGTATGCAGTGGTTCTTTTACCATGTTTATAACAGTTACTTGGATATTGCACATTGATATGTCAGGCAAGCTTACATAACACCTTCGTTAAAAAAAAAAATCACAATAAATTTAGTACGTATCTTATCAAGAAAGAACAAATCACTTGATTTAGAGCTACGTACAAAATTACTGAAAGATCCATGCGTAAAACTAATAACTTGCATAGTGAGGCATAATAGACGCATACAGAATCAAGCAAAAACATTCCCTTTTTTTTGGTAGTCGGTAGTATAATTGGAAAAGGTGATTTAGCAACTGTTATATTATATTCTTCCTATTAATAATAACTATATGAAAAAAAAGAAATTTAGCAAGTTTAGTTCCATTAAAATGTGCACCTTCGATAATATTTTTCCTTTAATCATCTAACATCGCGAAAAAGCACACTCACGTTGCGTAATTTATGTATAATGCAATTTAATTTTGTAAGAAGGGCTAACAGCGTTAGTACGTATTGCTTCCCTGAGTGAAAAGGTGTTCCCACGTAGTAGACTGTCTCTGTAAGGTTCCTTTTAACTGTTTTCTTTTCTTTTCAAGCCGAGAAGAATACAAACATGTGTAATCGTACGTGCCAGTTCAAAGGTGACAGACGTGACAAAAGAAACAGTAAATGCTATTTAATAATGATAATTAATTTATCGGCAAATGAGTGTTTCGGTATGTATTGTTATAGCCTTCTCATTTTTTATCTCAAAAACTCTGTCACAATAATCCTACATGTACCAGGGATGGATCCATGATTTCCCAAAGGGGGGGGCACATTTTCTAGAGCAAAAAAGCGGGCTTCAACCCCACAATAAGGACATTTCGTCAACGAAAAAAATACAACAACCAAAAGGTATTCATAATTATAATGTAACGATATATGATACTTGATGAGATATAGGTCTTCTCACAAAATAAGGTACACAAGTATTCCGAACAGCTGTCTGACAGCAAAAAAATCTTACAACTTTTTTTTCCAAAAAAGGCCATCTTTGAGCATAAATGAAATATAATTTGATTTAAAACATGGATATGGGAACTACAATTCATGATGGAAATGATTACCCAACAAAGAAACAAACATTTTTTAAAAAAAATTCATTCATTTGCATTGATACAGATATAGACTGTACCTTTTTTATTACACGTATACATATTTAGAGCAAATGTTTGGTTCTGCCCCTGGAGAATTCTATAGAAATTAATTTACACCACATAATACATTAAAAAAAATCCATGCGGATCTGAAACTTTGATTAAGGCTCGGTTTATATGAAATTATTCATTGGATATCAAGGAGAAACTAAAGTTTGGTCCTGTATTTGACTACATATCTTGAATACGGAGCCTATATATATATATATGTATATGTGTCAGTTCCAACGGATTTGTAGTGTTCTTCTCTATGTCTGTCAGTGACTTGTTCTAATAGTAACCAATCGAACATGTAAACATCGGCTCTTGGCACTTTTTGTAACAAAACAAATATGCCGGCTGATAACCATTTCAGCAATAAGCAAGCAAAAAAAAAATAATAAGTGGTGTCCAGTTACATTCTTTTCATGGTGTACTTGTATTTTCAAACTCGAGAGTCTATTTCGAGGGATGATTAAAAGTATAACGCTGGTAACAAAAATAAAACAAAGTTTGGATGGTAACAAATCAATTATACTCAAACAGGAATGTTTTGTAGGATAACTTCTTCACGTTGGCACATAACAATTTTAGTCACATCTTAACTCATCATGTTGATCTTCATTGCGAAATTAAATGTTGGATCCCTCCGTTACATGGACCTTTTGTAGTTTTTCACCCCAACCCGATGGATCGACCCATATCTAACTTGCATTCCAAACTATTTTGAAGCAAAATCATTAGGTAACTAATTATCTCCCTTCTCATCTTTCTATGTCCCTTACCATGCTTACCCTTTCGTCAGCAATTGCGCATTTCTGAATTTTGTTGATCGGTATTAATTTCCGATAAGAATGCGTCTAGCTCACTATTTTGTAATACCTTACACTGGGGTAAGCGTTACTTCCTTATTACATTTCATCCTGTCCGTAAATTCAAATGTTTAATCTGAATTTCAGCCGTTTCATAATTATTGCATATTTCTGCTAACAAACCAAAGGGACTTAAACCAGTAAATGCTGGAACTTGATTTATATTCAATGTAAGAAATTCAAATATAACAAAAACATACCTCCTGAGTTGCTGCTGTTTTCTAGCCTCTTTCGCTGGTTTCACTTTCAATGTCGCCGTGATCATAGTACATGTATATCCAGCTATGATTCATCCCCCATTGATGTAGAATAGCAATGGATGCTATACTGTAGACGGGAAATTTGTTGGGGAATCCCCGTTCCTTTGGTATAGCTTTACATGCGCATGCGCATTATCAATAGTAATAAAGATGGTCATGGGCAGATATGTATGCCTTTCTCTTTGTCATGTGTCTGTGTGCGTGTGTGGTTATGAAATGGAGGGTGTGTGTGTCTGTGTGTGTAAGGAATGCACCTCGGGCACTCTCGAGAGCTAATTTTGCTGGCCTTTGAACTGTTCGTAAAATGGCCAGGTGCCATGAATGCATGTTGAATTATCTTGTTTCATAATCACGTGAAAAAGAACAATCGAAAACCACTTTTTAATGTGTTTATGAAAAAAAAAATATCCATGAAAATTGTGTGACACCACTTTTTGAAAATAATAAACGCGACCAGAGAACTAAGAGCTTTACGCACTTTGTGGTTTCAAATTAGTTTAGCTTCTCGTCAGAGCGGTAGGCCCTTCCAGAATTATGTGTGAGGGAGCTGTAACTTCTTTACCAGGGGCGGATCCAGCTTTCGCCAATAGGGGAGGGGGGGGTAATTTTATTTGTATGTTTCCCGATCGGACATTTTAAGCACTTTTTGAAACCCTGAACATAATGGGTATACGTATATCTAAAAAAAATAGACGCTCGCGCGAAACGCGAGCTGAAAATTGTTGATACCCTGACCTCAAAAAATTCACAAGTACTTATGATAATAAAAAATAGAATAGATATCTATCTCAACATTTTATGCGAGCGTGAAGCGCGAACTGACAATTTCCTTTAATTCGGACTCAAAACTCGACATTCTATGCACTTTTTGTAGCCATTACGTAATGGATATCTATTTAAACTATCGTGTGAGCGCATAGCGCGAGCTGAAAAAAAAGATATCCTGATTTAAAATTTAGACATTTAAGCACTTTTGGTTATCATGAACAGGATGGCCATCTACATGTAACTTAGCAATTGACGCGAGCGCGAAGCACACATAATTTTTGTTTATTTTCTGCATTAAAAATTGGACATCCCAAGCACTTTCTGTAATCATGAACAGGATGGGAATCTAATTAATCATTGCGACCTTTGGCGCGAACTAAACTTCTTTATATATATTCCGATCCAAACTTGTTATTCTAAGCACTTTTTGGGACTATGAACAGGACGAGTATCTATCTAAACAATTGATGCGAGTAAGAAGCACGAGCTGAAATTTTGTTATATTCTTATTTAAAGCCTGTGTATAGCTTTGGTAAAGGGTCAATAATGTGATTGATAATCGAATATCATCTAATATGACAGTCTTACTGAAGCGTAGAGACCGTTAGATATTTTTCCAACTGCACTTCTCTGAGAAAATTTCAAATATTCAAATCTTGGATATATAGCGCCCTCTCTCGGCGATGCTTGTTTTAAATTAAAAAAATGGGCATTCAAGCACTTATCTTATGAATTTAGTGATTAGATATCCAAAAGTTACAGACAAATAACATATCTTGAAAGTTTCAGCTCATTCCATGATTTGGAATAGGATTTAATTGAAAGACAAAAACACAGATATTTTAATTTGATCGGGTCACCCGATCAAGTTAAATTTCCATGTAAAATCGCAAAATATATCCTGTAAAACACATTTTCATTTCATATCCTCCACATCATAACTGTTATAGGGCATATCCATTCATATTAGCTAGCAATGAATTGGAATAGTTATAGGTGCATTTTGGTGGATTTACCAAAACTATACACAAGCTTTAAGATTGGACATTCGAGTGAGCATTGTTGGAAATCAAAACAGGAAATAAATTGTCAGACGTTTTATCAGACATGCCCTGTTTTATCCGACAGTTACCATAGTAACAGTGCCTGTCAGCCAATTAGAGTCAAAGAAAGTTGTCACACCTGAAAACTTGTCGGACAAAACTGTTGATAAAACACTCCCCTGGATGAGTATCTAACAATCAGTTTATGCGAGCGCGAACTTTTTATCTACGCAAAGTTAGACATTTTATGCACTTTATCTAACCATGAACAGGATCGTAACTATTTGTCAATTGATGCTAGCGAGATGGAAAATGTTGATATTCTGACCTAAAATTTTGATTTTCTAAGCACTTTTGGTAATCTTGAACACGACTGGCATCTAACTATAAGCATTGCATGAGAGCATGAATTTAGCGCCCCTGGTCAAACATCAAATTGGAGCCCCAAAGGTCGAATATGAATTTGGCGCCCCTTCCTAGGTTGAACATAAATTCGGCACCCAAGCATGCCTAGGACAAACTTCGAATTGGCGCTCCAAAGGTCGATTATGAATCAGCGCCCCCTTCCTAGGTTGAACCACTCATTCAATGAACAAGGTTATGATGGGTTGAACATTGATTGGGCTCCCCATACAAACATTTACATAGCATATGAGAGATATTACTGATGTAAAAGTACACTTAGCTTCAATAAAGTCGTTCCACATACAGTGCGCAATAATATCCTCCACCTCAAATTAGCCTAGATGTTGCTGACCCAACCATTCACGTTCAGATTTAGCTGCATTACCGGCAAATCCACAGATGAAGAGAGAGAAGATCACGTTCACTCGTAAGCGAGTTTATATTAGTCCACCGAATGTGTGTTTGTGTGTGTGCGTAGTGTGTGTGGTTATTTTTTTAGTTTTAATTAATGTTAATTATTGTTCATGTTATGACAGGTATTCCCGGTACCATTCGAAAGACGTGACCAATGCTCGAAACTCGAATAAATTTGTAACTTACCAAATGTACATGTAGCTTGGATTATAGACGCACGCCACAACGCTCACAACTGTCCCGGTTTTAAATACCATGGAACTTTTCATGAAGTACATTGTAAGTGATTTAGTGATTCCAGCCAATAGGATTGAAGGATATTCATAGCTTGTAGAACAGTTGTTAGTGGAAATCACTGTGGAAATTCTTTGTGAATACACCCTGACCAGGGAATTGTGTCACTAATTATTCTGATAATGATCGGATACCCTTGCATTGAGCTTGACCACTGGACTAAGAAAATTCACTCAAAAACTCTTTAATCTAAATTAGCAGCTTAACACCTTTTCTTAAATATACTTGGCCATCCCGAGCTCCAAACAACGGCGAAATACCTACACACCGGACGGACCAAAGCTTTTACTACCAATGACATACCATCGGTCGGGTTTGAGTTTGGAACCAAAATATAGGCCTAGCATTATTTTGTGTATAATTTAAAAAAGCAGCAATGTGAAAATATCCTTTTGTTATAAGGATTTTGACATAATATGCAAAATAAATCACATCACATCCTACTAGTTTTCCTTCTCTTTAAATTTTCTTAGGGTGTGTTTATGCTTTAATTGCATAGACAGAATCAGCGCTTTCAAACATCGTTTTAAAATGCCCGATCGTAAACGTGGTTATGGGAGTCATGTTTATGCTTAACTGTTTAGAGGGGAAATCACGATCTCCAGCTGTACTGACTTCGCATTGTAATTTTCGTTGAATCCCGTTGAACATGAAAAGTGAGATCAATTTTGCCGTGCCCTTTTTCGAAAGTTTTTTTTTTCTCGAGTGTTGTTATGGTCAACTTCCGATATTTTAGTAATTGCATGGAGCTACTTGACATATCCATAGAATTTCCACCATGGTGATGGTAATGGTAATAGTAAGACAAAATAAAGAACATGTAATTATACATAAAGAAATAATAAGAAATCTATTTGTTTATGCTGCTGGGGGTTCTGGCTTAGCGATATCTCCTCATCTTAACTCATTTTTTTTTTTGTAAATCCCTTAACATTCTTGGTGATGACAAATTATAAGAGTATAGTGATATTCTTAAATTAATGATCACACATGCAAATGTACATTGGTCATTATCAGGGAGACGAGAGGTAATTCCATGGAGGTAAGTAGAACCATGCGACTGTATTTGCCCGCGGATTTTCATCTCACCGGAAGCATGTACCAAATGTCGTCATTTAAACACGTTTACGATCGGGGTTCTGTTTATACTCCCCCAGAAAGCGTGATTCTGGTCAAACGACGTTTACAAACGCACCTTTTGTGAGTTTCCGATCGGCGTTCTGAAACGTCGTTTAAGTAAGCATGGACGCAACCGTGTTTTGGACTAATGAAAACGCTGATTCTGAAGAAGAAGTAGTAGTAGTAGTAGTAGTAGTAGTAGTAGTAAAAAAATCGGTTTTTATCCACGTGAAGGGGAGTGGCCGGATTCACCTTACCCCTCCCATTTGTCTTATTGAGTGCATCTTCAATCTTCAACCCAACCCTCCTACTCTCCTCCTCCAATTGCCTCTTCTATGTCTTCTTTGGCCCTCCCCCTCCGAACCGCTCACCTCGAACTTTAAAACCCTCCAGCAAACATGCCCGTCATCTCTCCTCAGTACGTGCCCATACCAACGTACCCCATTCCCCTGCAGCTGTCCGGTCCACTGCTTCCAAACCCAACATCTGAATCAAATACTCTTCCTATTCAACAACTTCACACCATCCATTGCTCCCGCTATTGCTCTCTCTCTCTCTCTCTTCTCCTCAAAATCCTCATCTCGTCGAATATATATCATCGAATAGATATCACAAATATTATTATGTTGGGTATTTTGATGCGCAAAAGACACACCGAAGCGAGTGAGCATGAATTCGACCAAGTCCTATATATTGGACCAAGTGAAAGTTAGACCAAACTGGAGCTATAGAGCAAATGGGTTTAGCTCATATATTATACGATCAGAGTTTCACCAACTGCTTATGCTACACCAAGTGGACAACCCCCCCCCCAAAAAAAAAAAAAATAATAATAATAATAATAATACACACATATATGTATACACACACGCACACACCCACACATACACCTACCAACACAACACTCACCTCTAACAAGCGCACACAACCTTTCCACAAACAATGACACACACCTTGGGCCCATTTCATAGAGTTAGAACTGTTGTAACTTTGCCATTATATGGCAACTACCATAGAAACCTTGATTGTCATTGGCTGCTGAGCCCTGTTACCATGATAACTGCCATAATGGCACAATTACAAGAGTTGTAACTCTTTATGAAACTGGCCCCAGGACGCACATACACTACACACCAGACTGGTGGTCGAAGCTAATTTGTGTAGTGGGCGACACTGATGTGTTTCTAGGTTTCTGTTTCCCGACACAAATTGGCACAATGTATGCTTAAAAATTGAGACTGGCCCTTGCAGCACAATTGTCACGGGGCGACATCAGCCCTTCCTTTTTTTTTACATGGGGGGTAGGGCAATGGCCCCAAAGGGCTCCCATCCGTCCACCAGTGATAGACATAAGACGAACAAATTAAGAGTACTCACACATGAAGCCATAATTGGGATGGTGTATTCACGCAAGGGGAGGTCTTTATTCATACATAGCACCATCACACAAATTACTATATAGCATAAAAATAAAAACACAACCACCACTTAAATCCACAACATGGTAAAAACAAGAAAGTCAATATCATACATAAAACAGTAGTTCTCTAGATAATCGATATTACATGCCAATGTTGGAACAAAGAGATAGTTATAATGTACAATTACAAATCAAATGAGAATTGCATATCTTATACAAGAGACATCCCTGTTATGTTAGTTCATACACTAGAAGAAAGAAATGATTTAGATCAGAACCCAAACTTATAGTTTAACACTTTCACTTTTTAAGGTGTACCATTTTATGTAGTCCCAGTATAGTGAAAACAAAGTATTATAAATGATATCCGTACACTGTAGGCCTAATATATGTTTTTAACATCCATGGCATCCATATGACCATTTTACCCCGGTTAAAAAGAGAAGAAAAGGGGATAAGCGATATATTTCTTACATTATTTTGATAAGCTTCAAATATTCGTTGTCAATACATCAAATGAATAACAAACAACATCTATATATTTTTTTTATTTATGTAACAATCACTATAATATAATTTCTACAAATGTGTGCAAGGATTCATTCGCTTTCGGGAGATGAATAACATTAAAAAAAATGTACATGTTGTAGCAAACATCGAATATGTGTTGTATCGTACTGATAAACCGACTAGCGATATTGCTATTATTCTCGAATGATACGAGCAAGTAGAGTTGTATAATCATGAATTTAAATATATGTTTCTGTTTCGAAAACTTGTTTTTTTTTCTTAATAGGAGTATACATTTCTAGAAGGTATTCACGTCACGCCATTTTGAATAAAATTCCGGACATTTAAAAAACAAACTAAAAAAGATTAAGGTCATACACCAATGGAATTTATAAGGAAACTTGGACAATATTCACATACGAAAATGACGGTGTTAAAGTAAAGGGGTCTTTTCGAAGGAGTCAAGTTCACTCGTAGTTACACGTGCTATCAAATAGGCTATATATCTATATCTATTTATGTTGTCAGTATTATCAAATACTGTATGCAATACAGGTCCGAATCCAGCCTGTTAAAGTACAAAATACAAACATACAAATACAAACATTTCACCATGCAGTGGTACAATTATACTCTCGCACAATCACTCACACATATCCACGCCGGACAATACGCACACACACACACACACACACTCGCACATTCCCGACCTAAATAGGCATCCTCAACGAAATCTCTCCACACACTCACACACACACCCTCAGCCCGACGCACACAAACACACCCACAGTAAAACGTTCATACTACACCATCGGCAATAAATATCTAGGGATCATAAATAGGTTTGAACAAAACAAAAATCAACTGCTATCTTTGGTGAGCTAAAAATATCTAAAATATACTAACAAGAATCATAATGACCTTTTCGTTTATACGTGCAATTCATTTATATTTTACTTTAGACCTCATTCATCAAACCCCACACAGTTTGAATGTGAAAAATGGGGATAAATTCACTAATAGATATCTCCCTTATTTTCAAATCACTTTTTGCTTCCGACGTTTTGGTCTAGAATCCCCAATGCATTTTTTTTTACCGATAGACATTACGCTTCTTCTTTTTTTTCAAACATGCACTTTATTGTTGTTAGGCCCTATTTCGATTAATTATGGGTCTATAAGTTATATTTATTGACGCCACCGCTTCCAATTTTCCACCGAATAGTAATGTCAAATACTCAGAAAAAGCAATTCTACAATGAATAATGATCATATCGGAAATGGACAATATAATAGCACAAACAACGCATTTTAAAATGAAAATTTGAGTCTATTAAAAAAATACATATAAACTTAGGACTCGACTAGAGTAGTCGCCAAACTATTACTGTCCTAGGCATGTTTTCCTACAATACAGATTGAATTTTGTTATGATAATGTATATTGACATACAAATTTATATCAAGGAATATCCAACAATGTTGTGATGACAACAACAGAATAAATCTTTAAACAACGGAAGGAAACATGAAACGAAAGATTATTTATAGCAAATAAAATATCACCATCGACACTATTATACTAATATACATTTTTATGAATGTAATAGGATAATGTTAGTTTTTAAAAATGTTATTCCTTTTGATAGCCATAAATAGTAGAAGAAACACCATTATCAATAAATTTAGATTTAATGAACATTCAATAGGCCTATATGTTTAGAGTAGTACATCTATTGAACAGAACAACGATTGTTCAATATATATAATATACAACTTTTGTAATAACGACAAGACTATCACAAATATATATATATATCGATATATATAATATGCTATGATAAATTATTAGATATTATTTAGAGATATAGTTATATTGAATATAAAAACATTGTATAAATTGGTAGTATGTATATTTATGTGAAGGGAAGATCTCAGGTTTAATATCACAATAAAATCACCAAACTTCACAATCTACATTTATGCACGTAATGTACAATTATTTAAGAACAGCTCTCTATGATAAAATGGTTCTTGCCATATATCATATCACAGCGAAAATGAATTATGTAAGGGATCGTCGCGACGCGTCGTGGTCCAGCTGTTCTGCTGACTCTCGTCGTTCAATCAGAGGGTCGGGGGTTCGAATCCCAGGCATGGATTTATTTCCTTCAGCAAGGAATTTATCCACATTTGCTGCACTCGACGGAGATGCAGTACATTGTTACATGGAAGGAGGATTCATTCCTTGAAATACTAATGCATCAGAATGATGGCCATCCTACAAGGTTTGATGAAGACGATTAGATCCTTGAGCAGTATACACAGAATACACGAGCCCTTTAAGAGTCGCGTCGTATTGTATAAGATTGGACAATGAAGGTCTAACATCCAAATTCGCAATGATTTTATCACCTTTACTTTATATTTCATAATGAGAATTATATCATTGAAAACTCCGATCGAACATCCAAGTCTTTGTTGAGATTCATTGCTCGCGATTATCAATGTTGCCTTTGACTATATCATGACGGAAGTAGTTTATTCTGAAATCATGGATCCCTTACATGTTACACGGATGCCATTAGTTTATAAAAAAGGCGCAATTTTTGTTGAAATTAGATATCCTCACCTATTAGGGTTTTGAAATCAACCATGGCATTTATACCCATTGCCAAAATGCTTGATGAATATTCACCCCACTGCAGCTAAGGGAGATGGTATTCTAGCAGGCGGAACATCTTTCTAGCAGAGCAGAAAAAGTACTGGATCATATATACATATCAAAATTTAACATGTCTGTACAATACTGACTCATGCCATTTCATACGAACTCGTAGTCCTCTTCAATGTAGCATCCGATGTAGGTATATGATATGACAGCAAATAAGAATCGAATCAGACTCACATATCAGTGTGGAGCGTTGTGGCCCAGTGGATTAGTCTTCGGACTTTGAAACAGATGGTCGTGGGTTCGAATCCCAGCCATGGCGTAATTTTCTTCAGCAAGAAACTGATTCACAATGTGCTGCACTCAACCCTGGTGAGGTAAATGGGTACCGGTAGAAAGTAATTCCTTAAAAAGTTGTGTGTGCTATGCACGCCTAGCATAGCCGGGTAATATAGGAGCGCCTTGAGCACCTAACAAGGTGGATATGTGCGCAATATAAATACCCTATATTATTATTATTATTAAATACCTTGTGGCCAACTTAAACAGGAGTCTGTAATTAATTGATACAATTTGACGATGTATAGGCGTTCGTGTTTCTCCAAAAAACTTAAATGTAGTACTTACGACCCATCTTTCCGAACTATGCCCCTCGGACCGTGCTTTACATGTATGTAATGCCTACAGACATGAACGAAGTACCTAGACACAACACAATGAATAGGTCTGTAGATTATTATATACATGGAGAGACTGTATCATAAAGATCAAATAATAAGATAAGAACATGAGAAAGAACGTCGACATTGTATGTATTTACATATATGATTTAGATGATAAATGTAGACGAGAGTTAACTTTATAACTTTACTATTTCAAATTCAAAGAACTCGTGTTTTGAATGATATTCAGAATAGTTGAATTGATACACATGCTATCTTTACTCTATCTGTCTATGATGAAACAACACTGAACGTGTGAAGCTACATAATGTTATCAAGATTATCGCTTCCAAGTAATTGCGATGATCCACACTGCAGCGGATAAACTAAAAATGATGGTGACGAGGAGGGTGAGGGATGTGAGTAGAACGAGATGAAGGAAAATAATGTGAAAAAATAGAAGGGGTGGAATTTATAGTGATCGCGATATCCCTCAACAATATCAACCATTATCTAATCAAACAAATCAACATCCATTCTTCCTGTTCCGATCATCTGCGCTGTTTTGTGAACTATTATCTTGGATGAAGAGCATATACGTTGGGAAATATTTTCACCTCTCATTCACACGACTAAATAAATACCAAAAATCAGTATTGCATTAATACTCGTTGAGGATACTAAGGGCCAAGTATCACACGATTATTGCTCTAGATATTCAATATTGAAAATTAATTCAATTAAAAACAATTTGAAAATGCATTTACGTACAACGTCTACACAATGGTTAAACTATTTTTGTAATGCACATGTTATACTAGGTTATATTTACTAGTATTATACTCAAATTAGAGTCACTTACTAATTAAATGTGCAATACTAATGCTTTTAATACGGTATATGATACTTAACACTATATGGTGTCTAACACATAAATGTATTATATTATAATCATAACCTCCAAGAACATGAAGAAGGTACTAATTATTTTCTGATACAGAGTTAAAACTTAGCCAACCATTTTTACTCAAAATATCCCATGTCACATTCCGCACAACTCTATACATTCTCTTTCAAAAGAAAAGTCAGCTTTAGGGCATTACCTATGCTTATCCACACACTGTACCAAGCATCTTGCCATGGATTAACAAGTGATTGGTTCATCTCATAAACTGTTGTGTGTGTGTGCTCGCGCACGCGCGTGCTTGTGTGTGAATTTCAACTATCACTTGATAATCATCAAGCATCCAAATGGTTATCCAAACTTTATGATGAAGTAACTTGTTATTTGTGCCATGAGCTAAACTCTGTCACAATCTTGACTTAACCACACACACTGTAGTAACTATGAAGGCTTGAAATTTAAGTATTTAACCGAGATAGGATTTAGTCTACCCTTACCAAGCGCATACATTTGTTCCATACTATTGAGACATCCACTTTTAAATTATTTTCCAAACCAAAATGAAAGGAAACATGTCGATTGGTCTGATTGTCAACAAATTTGCCGCGGTCTAGATTGCGTAGCACTGGTAAATCGGTAAAAAGACCTAACATTTTTTTACACACATTATTTGCTTTATTTTTTCAGACGTCCGTTTCCTTGGCTGAATGTCCGTTAATTCTGTTAGCACTGGTTGTGGAGTTGATTGGCGGCCATGTTGGGTCGGAGTTCAACTGCTCGATCAAGATCTCGTGCTTTACGACTTTCTTGCCTTTGCGCCATTTCCGGCAGGTCGCGTAATTCTGAATGAAGCGCGTATCCGCCAAGAAATTCTGTTTTTGAATAAGAAAAGACAATTACGCGGAGCCTACTCGATAGATAAATAAATAAATAAAATAAATAAATAAAACTAGTCCAAAAATATATACCCAGGGTATGTAGATTAATAGGGTCAATATTTATTTCAAAGGCAATGTTGAAGCCTAGATTTTAAAAGTATAAATCTTTACTATCTACTATAAAAAAACTGAGACAAACAATTAAAGAAATACGTTAAATTAGGCACCAAAGATTTATTTATATATGGGATGTATTCTCACTATTATAATTATTAGCAGACCAAATCGTGGCTTATTATGATACAAAATATTTCCATTTCTCATCAATGCTTCATTGCATTCAAAATTGTATTTTAATTACATTATTTCACATTTAGAAAATAAATGGTCCAGTCATCATAAGAATATTTCGGTAAAAATAATGTTTCGTAGATTGGATAAGATTATCCACTACACTTCCGCAAATGTTCAAATATCAGACATTCATATTAGCATTCCTAATATGCAACTTACAGGGTTATACCATTTTCAAGCATCAGTTCAAATTCGTTAGCATTGTTGAATACATGCATATTAATGCTAAAAAGTATATAACTATGTGCCTCGCGTTATTCGAAAGATGCAATCTCTATTCTGAGTTTGCGAGGGTAAAAGAAATATAATAACAAACTTGGAGGTTATCGACAATTTGCCTTTCTTTGTATTTCTCTGTAGATGATTGGTTAATTTGAATACTAGTGTTATATAGAATTGTGGGCTGTCACTATACGCCACTGAATAATTCACATAACTATAAGAAGTATACCTCAATGAGAACAGCTGCTAAGAAATGAGCCAACACCAGTGCAATGATGATGCAACGGAACAGCCAATCTACTGTCTTTAACTGTATAGATAAAGATAAAACAAAATCCATTTGAAAGGTCAAATGCCAAAGCTTACAATGTACAATTCATTGTGCAAATTAGCTATACTGTAAATATTTTTTCTAAGTGCCTTGAGCACATATTCAATATGGATTTAGTGCTTTAGAAATACTCTATATTATTAGAAAAGCGTTCTCCACATTTTTTTTATTTATATATTTTGAAGTTGGATAACTTACATTGATGTGGAGTTCCTGTTAGAGTCCAGATATATGATATGATCGATTTTATATAAACAATCTCATAATGGCCTTTAGGTTTTGCACTAAGGTAGTCAATTTTATTTTTATCAAAAAAGATTGGACAATATTTCTCCCCTAATTGCATATTTATCAACTAGATATATATTTTTTATTTAGTGGTAGAATTAGTATGAGAAGAATATAGGCGTTGAAGGGATATCAACGTAGAACATGTTGAAATAGCAATGATGGCGGCAGCAGCAGCAAATACCAAATATAGGGCTAGTTTGGCCAATATGGTTACGAGTCGTGACGGTGGAGGTAGTAGTAGTAAGGTAAGGTGATAGTGATGGAATTAGTTGTTGAAGTTGTAGGAGCAGCAGCAGTAGCATTAATAAATATTACCCTTATTCTGAAGTCAGGTTTAACTTAGCCTATGTTCTACATCTGTGCTAAAACTATGGAAAGCCACAAAATGTCTAAACTGTGTTAACATTCTATGCATGCTAACAATAAAGACCTTTTCTTATTCTCACTTTGTTCTTACATCATGCTATAATGCCGAGGAAAACTAGTTCAATAATTAATCACAGGCAGTTTAACATGAATGATCTGAATGCGACATGACAATTTAAGCCTGTACTATTAAAGATTTATGTCACAGTTGGCTATATACAATTAAACCAACTTTAGACTTGAGTTTAGTTTAAATCCGAGTTCAGAATACAGGCCTATGAGTATTTCTTACATGGAAGTACTGATAAATTTTATCAATTGGACACAGGACGAGGAAGAGTGAGAATCCACATATTATGATCAGACTCCCAGAGAACAGATCTGTAGACAAGAAAAAAAATATTGAAATCAACATTAGCCACTGTGAATAAGAAGGAAGTAATTTATGTTGGTTAAAGAGATATCACATGTGTCAATCTTTTTCAGAGATATCTCCATAAAGATTTATTCTGAAGTGACAATGGGTAAATAAATAATGTGTCACATCATCTTGAAAAAAATAAAGGGATTGCCTATCTTTTGATACAAAAACATTTACGAAAAAGAAACAATACGTATATTTACATTATAAATCCACACACTATACACCTTAAGACACGCATACGTTACCAACTTTTTGGCTAGAAGAGGTACGAAGCGTAACATGTGTTGTTACTTTTGTGACGGACCTAAATGGCCGAAATACTGTTTTGCACATGTACAGCACAAACAGTAGCTGTTAAGAACAAGTGTTAAACATAATCACCTCGGGAATCTAAAACGTAATAGTTAATTATTGAAAAATGTGATGTTTCTTAGGTCTATTTCATCTCGGTAGACATGTCAGTCAATGTCACTTAAGATGTCTCTATAACTGAAATAATACTCTCCATTCGAGTCTAGAAAATATAAGATGCAATTATTATTCTTTTGTTTAGGTAATGAATTTTTAAGCTCTACCTTTTGACACCAATGAATTACCAAAGCGTGTGTTGTGATTAAATCTAATACAATCAATTAGGAAAAGTGTTTTATTAATGACTAATGACAAATATGACGCCAAAAATGTTTTTCCCCAAAATTAAATTTGGAAAACTGGTGACAATTATCTTTAAATTCTAAAGATAATTACCATCATGATTTGCATTATCAAAGCCATTTATATCAACACTACCATCACCACAAATATCATCGCTTTGACCATTTTAAATAAATTATCTGATAAATAGCAATTTAGCTTACAGTTGGTGTAAATTGGTCTTCTGAATGGAGGTCCTTTAGAAAAGATGAAAGCTACAATCAGGTATTGAAAGTTGGAAACGAAGAATAACGTTGTTGATTCATAAGCGAGTGTATAAACTAACCCAGCGTCTTCGCTCTTCTTGTAGGGCACAAACCTGGGTAAATAGAAAAAGAATTTCGCATGGTATTAAAAAGTAAGCTCTTAGGCTAACCCCGTAACTTTTTCCCCCATTCAATGAGATGAGTGTTACATAAAAATCATATATATCACAAAATAGAATCGATTACATTAGCCCCCCTCCCTAAAAAAGCTATCAAGTCCTGCCAGTGCATTATGCCCTTAGATACATTACCGGTTTACTACCTTCTCTTTCCTTACCTACTTACCACCTCCCCTAAGAATATGTTACGAGTTGCGATTGATGCGATCAACCACAACCATGGAAAGCCTGCAATGTCAACATCTAAAATGCATGTTTGTTCAAAATATTTTCTAGATATAAAGCACGTTCATACATTCATCATGTTCGTCATTTTCTTGGACAATTATCATGATTATTCAGAAAGATTTTTGTGTTTACAAAGGACACTGTAAAAAATTCATGTAGAAAAAATATGACGTTGATAGATTTCCATACAGTTGTGGTTGACCGAATCAATCTTAACTCTTTGTAAGACAGGCCCCTGGAGTGACATAGGTAGAGTTCTTACCATGGTTGTTGCTTAAGGACGAAGTAAGCGATGATTTGTACCATGAATTGGAGGAATATGTGGATGAAGATGGAGAAAAGCATGGCAGGATCGGTAAGACTGTTCAAAGGTTTCCTGGTTGAAATCTTGGTATAGGCTTTGTTTCTGGCAACTAGACACAAAATGAGAATGCAAAGGAAATTATGTTAAATAAGTGTAAGTGTAATATTTAACATATTTGAATGTTAAATTCATGATTCCATCAGTATCAGAAGATATAAAGGAATTATGATGAATTCGGCATACGCTCGCCAAAATCGTTAAGTTGGATCCACTTTTAATCAAGCGAATGTTTTTTTTCCCGAAGCGTCTTGCCAGTGATTTTCAATTACAAGTTTGGCCTCATTTAGTCAGAATGCAAATATTGCAGTACCTTACAATGGTTAGAGTGAATAAGAACTCAAAATTGTTTCATGCATTGCTGTGAAATTTAAATGTATATGTATTGTTTAAATGCTCTGAACGTGCTGAAGGAAGACATATTGAAGCAGACGTTTAACAAATATTTTGCACAATAAAAGAATCAGTAAATAACATTTTCTTCACAAATCTGGTAACCGGTTTAACTTTTCTTAAAATGCTACTTTCGTTCTAATGCTTATGTACGTGAAAAAGATGTAAATTAGTCAAAAATATATATACAATTAAAAACTGATCAGAAATCAGAATAAAAGCGAAAACATTATTTAAGAAAAAAAACTTTTATAGCTAACGAAAGGTACTAATGGAACAGAAATAGGCCCCTCATTATGTGTATTAAGATTTAACAGAAATGGGGAATGTTTTCAGCGGTTCAGTATTCAAGTTGTTTGAGTCAGCTTTGAATGATTTGAATGGAAAACTTACTTAAGATAGCAACGACCGCAGTAATAGCGATATCCCAATACATGAACATGCCATCACTTGGAAATAATTCAATCTGTTGGAAAGGAATAATAAAGATAAATCAAAATTACATCGAAATTACATTACTGTCAGTCAATTGATTTAAAAGTGTAAACAATATTTAAGAAATACCAAATTATACTGGAGGTGCAGACAATTAGATGATATGAATATTATTATCTTCACAACTCTTTGGATTCATTTTCAAAACAAAATTATTTCATATGTTTATAAGTTAATCTCTTGTTAAAGGTAATAGTTGTTTTAAAGTTGTTGCAGTTTTGACTCTAGATCTGGCAGTATTACGAGTGGATCATTTTCATGTCGTCTTTAAATTGTAGGTTCAGAAGTAACAATCTTTAAAATAAAATGAAAGTATTCCATACCGTATTGAGTATGATGATAGTAGCGAATTGGATCATACTATACAGAGCCATATACTTGAACACACCGAATGACGTCACCAGTGCTGCTCGTCCCTCCCTTTTGCGGAAAAGAAGTGTAACAATAAATATGAACATGGTATACAAAAAGACAACAGAAAATCCAGATTTCCAACTTGTGATGAAATTAGCCATATGGGGGATTTATCGTGGTATAACAAGCTACCAATTCATAAACATTTACAAAATTGGCCCAAATATATATGGTGAATTTATCAGTATTGATGTATGTTCGAAGTCTTAATACTGCATTTTGGGTCAAGAGAGGTATTATTCAAGCGAAAAAAAATGATGAAGGTATTGAAAGACGACTTCATCTGCATCGCCCTAGAAATGACAACTTCATCATCTCCATGAAAAGTGTGTTTTGTTTCATTGTTTTTTATCATTTTATGGCGCGATAGCTCAGTCGGTAGAGCGGGGGTTTCAGATTCCGGTGACCCGGGTTCGATTCCCAAGTGGTGCGCTAGAGCCCTTTAGTAAGGCATTTATCCTCATTACCAGGTCCCTTGGAGAGGACCTTAAGCCGCTGGTCCCCTGATTGCTTGCTTACAGGCATTCGTGCTTTCTTAGCAGCCAGGTAAAAAAAAGCCTCGGTATGACATGACATTTAGTCAAAGAACTTACTTGATTAACGTGGGGATACATTTGATATTCTGTTCCGATGAGGTGAAAGGTGACGCAACTGAAGCTTCGGCCTCGGAGAGTGACACCCCGGCGTGAGCTGTTTTCAGTGCCCCACAATCATTGGCGCCGTCTCCGCACATACCAACGTAGTACCTGCATGGATATTAAAGTGAAATACATTGGACGTAAATTGAATTAGAACGCTTAGTTTTGAAATCGATATGTTTTTTATCATATCGATTGGGGAAGTACATTTACTTTTCGATTGTCAGTAGGTGACTTTTGGTGGAAACAGGATACCAGCTGACTTATTAAACATGAAAAAGGCACATGTAAACTGGTAAACTAATTCGAAATAAAGCTGATAAAGAAAGAGTAAGACAATAAACTTTATCCATCCAAAATTGAAAACATAAGGATGTATTTTAAAATAGCTTCAAATATAAGCCATATTGCAATAAAACAGTGTGTCCCCTGTTTCCTGAAAAAGTGTCAGAACTTTTAATTGTTAGCCTTTTGTTTAGCTCCTCAGATATCGAAGGGGATGGGGGTCATAAGGACAATTTTGATTTTAAAAGTTAAATTATATTTCTCATTCATTCATAAATCTTTCATTCAAGCATCAACCTGCACTTGTACCCTACCAAAGGGAACTTTTGTTATCAGTTGCAAATTGCAAACGTCGACCATGATCAGTCAATGGCTGGGACAGACCAGTTGAATATTTGTATCCGCAAAATTTGAATTATTGTTATTTTTTTTTGTTTTTGTACTCTTTTTTTGTAATGAGAATGTCCATCTATACTTACTCCAGAGCTTGTAAAGCCTCTACAAGTTGGGCTTTCTGATCAGGAGACATTCTGGCGAATACTGTTCCTTTAGCAGCAATCTAAAAGGCAATTAATGAAGAATTAAATACTAAATTGACCCTGCTATGGACTTCATATCTCATCTGCTAAAAGAAAAAGCATCAATCTTCGACCTCATCTCATGATATATAACAAGTATAATGCTTGGAATTTCAAAGGAAAAATTTCAAATTGGAAGGGACCTCACGTAGTTATGAGTGTAGTGTTTCGCCAAGTATATAAAAACTTTCTAAATTGGTTTCATTAGATTTTTCTGGCCAAAGCGTTCGTTCTGGCCACATGTACTACTACGTACCCAGACGATGCCTAAAACGTCTATGTGTGATCGTAGGTACATGGTGTGATAGACCTTTACCTTTGGAACTAGGTGAGGCACATGTTCCATGAGTACAGCAAATGTCTTGCCATCAAGAGCTAGATGGTAGGTACTGCTGAGGACCTCGTTGCTGATCTCTTCTCCTTCCTCGATTGTAAGGGCGACGTCGTCTTCTTCGACCTTGAAAAATATAAGGAAACCATCATAAGAAAGTCATTATCCGTAAGACATTCAGCTAATGTATGTAACACATCGGATAATTATGATTTAATAGGGTCCCGTAACACAAAGGTTGAGGCCTGGTCACACCACCCGGGCGTTGTTGGAGCGGTCGTGGAGCGGTAGGAAGAGAGGGTCGAATTTCGCTCACAAAATTGGGGAAAAATCGAAAAAATAAAAATCGAAAACAAAAGAAAAAGAATCGAAATCGAACATGGTGAACGGTAGCGAGTGGTGATGATTTTTTTTTCTCTCCGCTCCACGACCGCTCCAACAACGCTCGGACGGTGTGACCAGGCCTTTAGCGATTAGTCTTACGCTTGTTTTCAACGATTGAGTGTACCTTATAGTCAATGCAATCAAGCGTAGAAAAAAGTATTGGCAAATGATACAAATTTAATGGTAGTGCAACAGTCTTAATTGTAAATTGCATTTTGACTTCAAAAATATTCCGGTAGCATTATAGACGATTGTATTTTCAGTTAACTTAAACCCAGCAAATATCAAAATAAATAAAAATCCTATCCTTAATCATGGACATGATCATTATGTAGATGGTGTTTCTGGATTGGAACAATCAATTTCATACCATCTTTATTTCTTAAAAATAATACCCACCTGTCCATTCATCTTATGGTGCATTGGTGTAGATGTTTTGCTGTTATCCCCTGGTTTCTGAACAGGTTTCCAGGAGATGAGTGGTCCTTGATCCCCTTCAGGTGGTGTGGCTTCTACTTCAACTACCTGCTGCGATTGGCCAATCATTCCACAAGCACGTGCAACATGGATAGCTGTCAGTTTGTTGTCGCCTTTTTTGTTGAAGATTAATAAGAATGGGTATCACTTCTCTACAAGTCCTTTCTTTCAGTTAACATGGTTAATATCTTGTAGGAAGGATTGTCCCAACATATTAAAATGATTGGAATAAGTAAAGTTTTAATGGCAAATACGAACTGTCTATTTTTATTGTCGATATACTTCCCTAACATTCCTAGCATGCCTTAGATCGTGCATTCATTCAGATTCCATCACTTCTTCTCGCGATATGTTGATTATTGTCCAAACCAACTCCACACTCTTAAAAAAACTACCTCACAATAATCAATATGTGGTTTAACGATGAAAAAAGTAGAAGATTAACACATTTGTTTAATTTTACTAAATAGCTCGAAGACATAACTTGAATTGCTTTGCTAATTTTCTTTAGTTATTCTGGTCGGACACATCTACCTTATTGACTTTTATTTTTACCTATCGTTTAACGACTATTTACATTAAATTCTCTGAGTGTTAATTCAACGCAAATTACCCGTAACCATGACTGTTCTGATCCTGGCGTCTCTGAGCTGAGCGATAACTGCGTTTGTTTCTGGTTTGATTGTGTTCTGTAAGATCAACAGCCCCAACATTTGAAGATCCTGTTCCACCTCTTCTCTGGAATGAAAAAAAAAAACATTGTAACCATTTAGTATGAAAATATAGATTATGTTGGTTCTTCACATAAGCTTTCAAACCTCACGGATTTTGTGCTTATATTATTTGTGATCATGGTATTATTTGTATTATTTGTATTATTTGTGATCAAGAGTATACGATCATAGGAAACAGAATTACTAAAACTTTGGGTTATTGTCTGATATAACTACGAAGGTGTTTTAATCGTATTATTGCTTAATTAGCTGACATTCTCTTTTATTCAATTGACTATCATTTTTCACAGTGTGTCAAGATCAATTTGAGTGATATTTAATTTCCAGATTAAATCGAAAAATTTTCTATCATTTAAAGCTACAATTAATATTACTAAACAACAAATTAAAGATGTGATAAGAATGTTAAAGCTTACATACCTGTCAATTTTCTCAGCATTTTCGTAACTGAATGAAGCGTGCAGTGGCTTCCAGGCCATGGCTAACACACGAAGACCATTCTGAGTGTGTTCCTTTAGGATTTCATGGAACTCCAAGGGAACTAAAATGTCAGAAAGACAAGAGGTTACCTCTCTTCACTTTATCCTGCTACTACTCAAACCATCGCTACTCGAGCCATATTCAGCTCATCTCATCTGGTTTACAGCCCTTTTCGGGTCTTCACTCACTTTAAACAAAAGAATACCTCTAATTTCCTCTTTTCATCCTTTCTCGTCTTTCCATCTCAACTTCCTGCCTGTATTTCCTTTCCCTTCTTCATATTACACATGGTGAACCGTATAAAACCTTCTCCACGTTATTAACTCCACCATGCAAACCTACGAAGATCATTTTAAAAATCGATCTGGATGATTTACTAATCTATAGATTACCGACATTTTGTATTGGGTAATTTACTACCACCTTGGATTATTAATAACTCTTTTTGAACAAAACTGCTTTAACACCTCAAATCAGATTGCATGTGTCTTACCTGTACTTTGGTCGCAGAGCCTAGCGATTGTCTCTGGAGCACCTTTGACATACACCTCCATATGTTTGGTGTCTTTGGTCTGTGTTATCACACTCATCCTCTGAAGGTTAGAGGAAAATGGAAATTGACGAATGATGCCGATCTCGTAAGGATTCACCTCATCGTTCTGCAGAGATTAGAATAAAAATGAACATAAATATTAAATATTGCGTAGCACTGACATTGCAACAAATTAGCATTTTCCAGGGATGTGTTGAGCCGTTTGGGGGATAAATTGCACCCAGCCATCATGTATTTTTCCCCTTTCATGTTTAAACTTGCTTTGCCATATCCGTAAATGAAGTAAGCATCAGGTTAGCTTTCCGTATAATCTTATGGATAGTTTCATCACATACCGGTGTATTAGAACCAGGTCCTGGCTGACTCCCGAAGGTTGATGATCTACCAAGGGCATCTTTATTGTTGGTTACTGGCGTTCCTGCACCGCTGTCAAAGGTCGAAGAGCGACCCATCTCCTCGACAGGAGTGTCAGATCCAAAGGACGGAGAGCGAACAATGGTTGGCATGAAATGGTTGAAACCAAAGACAGGTTCTACATCCAGAGGCTCACGGATGCTCTGAATATAAGAGAGGTGTTGGTGATAGAGGGAGTTGATTTGAACACCATAAATATAGTGAAGCTAATTCAAAGTAAGATCCTATCCTTGCATCTTCCACTCAGAGATGCTCTTGCTATTTTTAATTTACATGAATCTGATTACCTTTGATATGGAATAAAGTAAGGGTAACTATCCATGTCATACCTTACAAACCATTCATTCATGGAGAGAAAAAGACACTTTTCCTATGCTTAACTGGAAGAATCATACATGTAATCTTGACCAGGGTTAAAGGAGGTGGATATACAAAGTGGTCAGAAATGTTCTTTATTCCTAACCTGGGGGAATGGTTCCCTACAAGGTCTTGGGATTTTCAAAAACGCCAACGGAATCTATGAAAATACTAACTTTTTTGAAGATAAAGAAATCCAATATAAAATTCACTTCAAATACGTTTTACTGGTTTTATAGCTCATCTAGGGAGTCTCAAGGATGGGACCTGAATAGAAAATAATCCTGATAATACTTTCATGACTTTTAATATGTACCGACTGTTTCATCGTTTCCCTATTAAACCTACACAAACAAATTTACTCAACCAACTCGAGTCAGTCAGTCACTCTAACTGATTCGTGTTAATACATTTAAAATCAACTATAGAATAGTGTAACATTCATTCGTGAGAAAGTACTCTTTTGAAAATGTCTTAAAGGGGAAGTTCACCCTGAAGAAAACTTTGTTGCAAAAATAGCAGAAAAAATAGTAAAAAATATTGGTGAAGGTTTGAGGAAAATCCGTTAAAGAATAAGAAAGTTATTAGAGTTCAAAGTTTTGGATTTGTGACGTCATAAACGAGCAGCTGCCCCATGAGTTATGTAATATAAAATGCATGAATTTCAAATTTTGCATGGTTCCTGATGACTTAATTTTGTTTTCTATTCATGATCGGGTGTGAAAATGATTTGTCTATTGATGTACAAAAGGTACAGTGAAAACCATTTTCAATTTTCTGAGAAAATGACATTTCATTGATTTTTTACCATTCGCTATGTAGGAATGCTGCTCGCATATGACGTCACAAATCAAATAATTGAAATTCTAATAACTTTTTAATTATTTGATGAATTTTTCTCAAACCTTCGGCAATATTTTTTATCTTTTTTTCTGCTATTTTTACAATAAAGTTTTTGTCAGGGTGAACTTCCCCTTTAACTAGTAGAAACAATAATAATTTATTGATTATGTTTATGAGCCGGTAAAAGTTGATACACCTTAGACTTCGTTGTACAAACAGAAAATATCTAAAAATAAACAATCGGAGAAGATCGGTAAATTATCATTAATCTATTGTAATTGTATTCTTATTTTGATATGAGGTATTTATTAACCGCCCCCCCCCCAAAAAAAAAAGGATAATAATATATCCCCTTTTACTTACCCATTTGATAGCTTGAAACATCTGAACGTCCAGTGGATCACCCCTAATTTGGTCTTCAATTACAGTCAAAGAATGGCACGTAGCCATACCGGCAACGAATGGCCCAAATGGCATCTTGCTCGCATCCTCTACTATCACAAAACTGAATGATACAAACGAAAGAAAACTGGTCGTAGGATTGTCTTTTGAAAGATTTGAATGTTCTTTCACCTATTATCATTAATTTTCAAGGCAATATAATGATGCATTTAGACAAAGTCGGTCGTCTCTGTGGAATACATGTAGATACGTAGATTGCTTTACAGTATACATGGACATTCTTGATACGATTAAACAAGAAATATGTACCTGTCAGTTTTGACTGGTGAAACAGCTAACAACTCGAGATGATCCTGCGTAAGAGTACCAGTCTGTGAAAAGATCAAGAAAATGTAAGCCAATAATAGCAAGAAATCCATGAAACACGTAAATGTTTGAGGTTCTTTTTTATAGATATAATAAGTAACTTCTGAAGGTTTCCATGGCGAAGAAGAATAGTGTAGTAGGTTTCACGGTACACCATGTATCTTTCTTGGGCAAGTGTTTGGTCCTGTAAAGGACCACCGAATCTTGACGTTTCTACTGCGGACGGCAAGAACACACTTGTCGAAACGTTGAGTTTGGGTGGTCCTTTTCAGGACCAACACTTGCTCAAGAAAGATACATGGTGTACCGTTTTACTTGGTAAATAATGTCAAATGGGATGTAATATAATGTATCATTGTTATTTTACATAAATATCCTTTCGCTATGGTTCTCAAAAGAAGTAGTGGCAAATTATAAGAAGTTGACCAATCTATTTTTCTCTAAGTTCGTTTCGTAAAGAAGTCCCTTTCAAGTTAATATTTCTTTTTTACTGGAAGCATGCAGCTTGTATATTCGACTGAGATAAGTTATTGTTAGAATTAAACTAATTCCAAATCTTCTGTGTGAACCACAACAGTGAACCACTGTTTGTTCCATTTGATGGATGACGAGGCATTGCCCTACCAGCATGTTGGATTAAGTAAAGTAAGCTCGATAGTAAAGGTGACAAGGTGATCACTGACCTTATCGAAACAGACGACGTCCATCATTCCGCCAAGGTTGATCCTCTGTGGACTGATGCAGAAGATACCCAAGTCTTTGAGCCGTTTCTGGGCGTACACCAAGCCGATGGTTAGTGCTGCTGGAAGGGCAGGTGATACGGCGACGGTAAAGATATCCATAGCCTTCAAGATTATATCCTTTGTATCTGCCTGAGAAACAGAAATTTGTAGATTTAGCCTCTGCAGACTCGACTAATTGGGGCAGAAGTGGTTTCTTAGTCAGGTGAACAGAAATTCAAGGCTACATGGTGTGCAAGTGCCTTTTAGTTAGGTGATTATCTTCATTACAGTGACCCTTATGTAGGAAAGTTACTTTTAGGGTAAGGCAGCCTTGGATTTGACTTACTACCGATTACCACGTTATAGGTGTATGACAAAGTAACTATTCCCATCTTTTGCTTGCCTGATGCCAAGGGCACACCATTTCGGACCATCGATCGGTTTGGAGTCTTTTTCGTTGGTAAAACGGTAGCTTTCTAAACTTTCATGACCTGGTGACTTCTAAGCCAATTACTGATCTCAAATTACTTCAATTTCCTACATCTAAAATGAACACAACTGTCTTCATCTCGCTAGGCAGATACCAAAGTCATGTAGAAATCATCGGGATCAATATTTGGATTGAGCTATGATCGGTAAAGCTGTGAAGCAGCAGCTTACATAGATACGTCTGGAGTTCTTGACCAACTTGTTTTGTATTTTGTATTTACCTTTACGACTTGGGCCTAAACTTGAAAGCATCCCACAAATTATGTAATGAAAGTAAATAAAACTTTAAAACTTTATTCTGATACTTATTTCATCATAGGACGAGAGTTGAATTTTTATGAGGCATGTTCAAAAGTTTGATCTCACCCCATTGATGATCTTGATGGTGATGATGTAGATGGCCCCGACGAATGCAAAGCAGGCTAGTACAGCTACAAAGCGAATAGCATCTCGATGGAGTTTGAGATTCATTGGTTTCGGATAGAGGATAGAATGTACCAATGCACCCTTTGCAGTCGAGAACCCTGTAAGGAAGGAGAAATTGGGAATCCCATAGCATGTTAGTTTACACATTTCCGGCAGGGTGGCGCCACATGAGAGGAGTAATGAGGAAAAAGCAGGGAGTATTTACAAAATATAGAAATGAATGGTCTGGGCTGTGTTCTCTGCATTACTCCTATAATTGTACTGAAAGATAAAGCGTCACATTGAGACCATCTGGACGCACCTGTACATTTTGCGAGGAATAAGTAACTATTTCTTTTTTTCATTTTATGTTCCCTGTGACAGATATAGGTCCGTAATCAAAACAGTTTCCAAGTTTGTGGATGATCTGATCCAGGGGCTATGTGCATGGTGGCAAATTCGAAAGAAGGTCAGAAAAATACAATATAAAACATTATTTCCGATCAGCTGTAGATAGGTTATGGATCAGTTCATTCTGCCTATCCATACTGTACGAATCTTCAATAGTTTGCTGGTTCGTCTTCTTTTACATGCCTGTACTGACTACGACGGCCATGACCTTCTTCTTTCCGATCCGTCTGCTCTGCATGATGTGTGTTCCACAAAATAAAGTATGTCTCTTGTGTTTCTCCGTGTCGTAGAACTCAGGAGCAGCATCATCCTCGGGTGCTTTATTTGGTAGTGGTGTCTTGGTGATGGGCGTTGACTCACCTAAAACAATCAAAGAATAAGCTATTCTTAGAAATGACAATAAAAATAGTATTGGTAATGTTCCAATCCATTATTGTGAGGTTACACGTTTACACGTGTTTGCATGAATGGGGAACTTACTTTGACGTTTGTTTATGAACTACATGTAAGTTTTACCACGGGGATTCAAAATGACAATCTCGTTTGGCGTACTTATCTTATTTCGGGAGTTGCTACATAGATGAAACAATGGGATAATGTGATCGAAAGCAGTGATTAACTTTGATTTAAATAACCGGTGGTCAGTACTTTGTATTAAAAGGTACTTCTCAATATATCTCACTAAAAAACGACTTGGGACAGCATGGTTAAAACCATTGCAAATTTAATTTATCAAAACGGTGTAAAAACATCAGTGTGCATGGTGTATTTGACGGTATGGCGGAGGCTTGACTTTTTGATAAGTTCGGCAAAATTTGGGAGTTGGAGCAAATGGTAATGCTACAGCTATACAACCGAAACCGATCGAATATGTGCCGTTCGAAATAGCGTAATACGTCTAATCAGTCCAGGGGCCCGTTGCAGAAAGAGTTGCAATCAATCGCAACTCTAAAAATCACGCGCAACTTGATTTTCAACCAATCAACAGCGCGCATTTGGGACTTGCGATTGATTTTTTGGCTTTCGTTTAAACGCAACTCTTTCTGCAACAGGCCCCATGTCCCCGCCTTTCAAAGAGTTGCAATTGATCTGATCAACCTCACCTATGGAGAGCCAGCACCGCTCACATCTAAAAATGCATGTTTGTTCAAAATTATTTTCTAGATATCATGTACATTCATAAATTCATCGATTTGAAAATTTGTTGTGTACATTTTGCAAATCGCCTGTAGAAAAAAATATGACAGTGATGGATTTGAACACAGTTAAGATTGATTGGATCAATCGTTACTCTTTGTAAGACGGGGTCTAGGAGTTAGGTTTCGTTGGTGTGGCGTAGCGTACAACTTGACATGGCTACATACCGGTCAACATGCTCTCATTGACTATGCAATTTCCGCTGATGAGGACGGCGTCACAACTCATGAAACATCCCTGACGAGGCAGCTCAATCAGATCTCCGGGAACAAGATCTTTCTCGTCCATCTCACGGTATACTGGATTGAGAAAAGAAGTTTTGGCGGGATATTGTCAAGGTACTTTGAACGAAGAGTTAAAAATAGGATGAGGTAAAGGGATTGAAGGAGGGGGGATAGAAAGAGAGAGACAGAAAGAAAGAGGTGCAGAAGAGAAAGAGATGCACGGGGAAAGGGAGAATATCTGTGTTCATGACGGTATGTGTGGGTGTGTGTGCGCGAAAGGGAGATAGAGGGATATATGGTAGGGAGACGGAGGGGGGGGGAGCGCGACTGAAAGATCACCAACAGTTTCCTAATTCCTAGTGCTTTTCTTTCATTTCCAGGATTAGTTAGTGAGACATTAATGGTTGAAAATTATGAACTCTACTTATATTGGATCAGAAGTACGAGCGAGATTTTGATAAAACAATAGCTTATGTGTAAGAAGGGGAGATACAGAAAGAGAAAGAGGGAGAGAGACTTGGGGGGGGGGGGGGGTCTGGATGAGAATTGAAGTGGTTTGTTTGTTATGCTATTGTTACTCTTGTCGGAACTGTTAAAGAGTCAATAGAGATAAGATCACTCGGTTCACAAGTCATTTAGCTGGCGGCTAAAAACCCGTTACTTCACAAGTTTGGAACATCAGAATATTCATGAAGAGGTGTCTAAAACCTCAACGTGGAACCGACAAGAAAATAGGATTCGCACCTTGATATCTAAGGAAATATATTTACATACTTGCACACCAATCAACAATTAAATCCTTTCCTTTCACGAATACATCTTTTTTGTCCAATAACGTGACATAATGTACCATTAGTTTTATCATTATAACATTATTATTGTATGCTACAAGTGCAATTCTTATAACTCTGTAAATACATGCATTTCAGCTTTTTAGCTGCAGTATGTGTATGATTGTTTTACTGGAAATAAACCATGACATGAAATGAAATGAAATGAAATGAAACAAGAACAAATGTATATGACTGTATGAATTAAAGGACGTTGCTCATTTCTCCCCATCGTCCATGATTATGTAAAGTAGTTTTGGAGAATGCAACTGACGAAGATTTACGTTAGAATAATTGAACATAGTAGTATTTACATCAAATAAGTGAGATAGAAATGAAAAACTAAAACTGTCACTGTAATGTCAATGTTTTGTAAAACAAACGTGCACAAACATTGCATACATGCAACTATATCGTCTGAAATGTTATGAAAAATCAACAACCAAGATATATTTCAATAATGGAACATAAGACGAAATGGATGTACTATTAACACGATTAACTCACCATCACCTCCTCGACACACTGTTACGTAAGAGCTGGATGCCACCATCGCTCGAAGTGCTTTGCTTTGCTTATATCAAAAAAAATAAATGAAAATAAAGAAAAATACAGTAGGTAATTTAACATGGTTGTATTGTGAATTAACACATATTGGAAAGTTGTGATTTGTTATTCAATGAAAACCGCTTACGGGTTTTATAATAAGGTTTTATATTTGGCCGAATCTGCTGTTTTTGCCATTTTTATGATGACCACCACCATGGCATGTAACGCTTTTTCTCTTACACTTTTTATTTGTTTGTTTATTTATTTATTTTAATAAAAAATCTCACTGGGCCAAAATTATTTGGTCACCAAATACAAAACGGTTGAAATAATTGCTTTATAAAAATGCATTTGAAATCTAGATCATTTATATGTGTTTCATGATTGCGGATTGACCAGACAGATGTCTCAGAACTATGATCTAAATCGAAAAGTGAGAAACAACAGCAGAATTTGCGGGTGTATCTCTTGATTTCTACTGATATTCCGTGGGTAGAACGTCTCTGAGAACATCTGTCCTCGCCTCAGTGCTTAAGTGTCTTTAGCGAATGTCAATTTGACACACTCAATTGGGGTCAAGTTAGATTGAACAAATTGCTCGTTGACTTCGATCTCGAGGGTGTGTTCACATCCAACTTTACCTTAACTATCGCTTACATTACTGACAACTCAATCAAATTTGAAAATGTAGCATTTATTTATTCATGCAATAAAAAGTATTACGGTTATTACCCGAATAAGGCGAACAACCTCACTGCAACAGGAGTTATTCGATTTAATTGTAAATGCGTGATTCCCGAGGAGTGTGCCTTTATGATATTGGTGAGTGTTTATTCACATTTGACGGGATTTAAAACTGATTAGGCTATTGTGATTAACCTACCAAATATGTATCATAATCAGCGTTTAATTATACGAAATCCCGTCGGATACTAATATACTACACCTGGGTCGACAGCAGTACTCTGCTGATGTTATTGCTGAAGAGTATTGAGATTCAAATCTTTGAAAGATAATAGTCATAATAACTGCTCATCACGATGTTACCAGGAAAAGAATTCAATTCATGAAAACGTTTCCTAAACAGATATCATTAGGACTATTAATGTATCCCCTTAAGGGTACGATTCGCATATGATGGAAGAGCGAACACACGGTTCCCGAAAATGTTCGCTTGCGATGAGTTGAGAAACTTCCGACAATGTCTGTGGTGCCTATTTATTGGGGATGAAATCCTAAGTCATCTTGTTATTACAAAACACTGTGGCGCCGCTCACAGTGAGTCAACTTACTACTCTTATTGGTCCATTAAATTCCAACAAGATTACAGCTCTTTTCATTTCGTTAAGCTAGCAATAAAATGTGTGCCGACGCAAAAATTGATATTTTCTGCGACGACAATATTTCACGGGAGCGTACATGAAAGAAACCATGAAATAATAGCAATGACGTCACACATGAGAGCGCTAGACAATGATTTGATTCCAGTAAATTGCTCCTTCCCGGTTTTATTCATATTATGTTCGAGTTTATCACGGCAGGCGCTAGGCATAAAAAGCAAGTTTCATACAAAGAGCTGCACATAGGTTCGTTTCGGAGCATCGCCACTTTTGAATGAATAAATGTACATCCAATTATCTGATTTAGTTTTCACGTTTATCACTTCAGTAGAAATTTGAGTCCGGCAGATATATAAGAACGTTTGTATGGGAATGTTTGAACAGTATTACGACAAAGAAATACCAATGAAACTGACTTCAAACCAAGCGACGGTATATCTTGTCTTTGTTCACATTGTAATAACAGATTAAAAGATGATAACGATAATTATCATTATGTGTTTTGCTTCAATGTTTTTTTTTTCTTTTTAGATATATCTAAATGATTGCCGGGCCCCATCCTCGCAAGCTATGCATTTCTTGGGGCCCTTCCGCTTTCTTATTTGTATATTTTGTATGTATGTGTCTTACTTATGTTTTTAATATAAATAAATGAAAAAGAAATTTGATGACATTTAAATTTATTCATTTTTTATTAATGTCAATGTTTATAAATTATACTTGTAAACTAATTACCGTTGATGGGACAACCTTTAAGGGGAACGATTGTCATTTTTGCCATCGGCCGATGGGTCTTTCATTTTTCTTGTATTTGTACTTTCTTGATTTCCTTTTGTTAAAAATGACATAAATGAATTAATATAATTAAACAGGCAAAATCGCTTTCAAGTTTGTTCTCATTTTTCTCCATGTAACTGCCACATTTTTTGTGTGCACAAAATGACTTTGAGCGAAAACGTTTAAAGCAAACACACATCTTATGTTTACATCCAATTCAATCCTGATTAAAACAGTCGTATATTTCTATATCTTACAAACAACATGGACGAGAACAGAAAGGAAACAATGAATAAGATTAATTTATTGGAAAATGACAATAATTGGCTTTTAAAGCTACTACATTGTAGGTCTGAATTGGACTACTTTCTGGTTTGTCTAACATTTCTAAAAGCTATGATCACAACCCGTCGTTCGTGTCAGTGTATCGCAGGCTGCAATCGACTCTTGAGTAAATTCTAGGATCCATACATCTGGCGTTGTCGTTTTGGCATGTTACATTTGTTGAGTTACCAGACTATTTTATACGGCACGCAATTTGGGTTCCAGTCCCTTTTTATGACATTTTAGGGCAATTCAACCCAAGTGAAAAGTTGTTTTAGAGGGGAAAATATAATTCAGAGAAGTAGATAGGTGAAGAAGTTTCGAACAATATCGGACATACATAATTATGTACAATGCACATATGCACATTATGCACAATAATTTTTACAAGTTTTAAACATTGGTAATCCCTGTAGCTATATAAAAACACTTCAAATTGGCCACATTGCTGATGTCACAGTAATGTTACATGTAGGAAAAAACACTACTCTTCCATTTACTCCAATAAACGCAATGGCTAAAATGTTTGTTCAAAATTCTTACTTCAACTTCTGGGTTTTTTTCATGAAGACTTCAAACAAATTATGCTACATTGTTGCCCTAGAAGAATAGATACGTAAAAGAAAACCACAAGTCTCTGGTAATTAAATACATGGCCTATGGTAAAGTCGCCTTATCACATATCACAATTTACAACCCAGTTGCCAATTTGAAATGTACATATTCTTAGAATCCCAATCTTAAAACACGGTTAACTTTCGTATTGCTCGTCCGATTTCTTTAAAACTTTCACCATTCTGTTCAATCTATATTTCTCCTCTCTCACGCAACATTTTCATAACTAAGATTGGGGTTTTCTTTGTGAAACACCTACCACGTGTCAATTTAAAAGACAGATGACCATTCTTACCGTTCGTGTACTGTACACCGTGAGGGTAATGGAGATCAAAGACATGAAAATAATTGCCACAGAGAAGTAGATGTATGCATAGCCAAATATCCATAAACATACACTGTATACTTGGAACACGTAGAATGGATTGAGAGCCTACAAGATATGAAATTAAAATAAAATATTGATATTGCAATCAACGTCTGTATCATTATCATCACAACTAGTATGATCATCATCAGATAATTAAAGCAATCGTCGTCGCATTACCATTTGCTTAAACGGGGAAAAATGGATAATGTTTTTCAGTTATAAAATATGCAATCAATATCTTTAGTGCATCATAGAAAGCGTGTTTAAAAATAACCACAAAGTCATTTTTAAATTGTATAATCAGAATAACGTATCTGGATCGGATAAAAGTTATAATTCAAGATACAAATCTTTCTAAAATTCGAAAAAAAAATCATTTTTGTATGGAAAACATTAATTATTTATCGTTCTGAATTTAATTTTATATTTTGTTTACTTGTATTGTTCATCATTCATAACGTTGATAGACCTTAAAAAGGGAAACTACTCTAAATATTCTACAAGGGTATAGTGGTATTGAATATAGCTTACCTCTTCAAAAAACAGGACTGGAATACTTCTAAGTCCGATTTGTATTACATTCCAGCCATACATATCCCGCCTGATAAAAATGAACAATATTGAAACATTAAATATTGATATTATCATTCACATGATTGTTATTTTTATTATATAATTAATATAATTATAATTTTACTATCATCGTTGTCACTGTATCAATGCTTTATAATAATAAATACCTATATTTGGATGTTTCATGGATAAATGTTTGGAATTAGTTTGCATCATTTATATCATACGGTTATTAGATTAACATAATAATTATCAGTAATATTATTAATATTATGTGTTCTCATTCATAGCTTGTTGTTGTTTCTGGAAAGTTATTCGCAAGTAAGGAGCGACGTTGCAAACGACTGGTGAACCTGTCTTATGCGCTAAACCCTTACCGTTTAAGATGACTTTTGATAAAACAGAGACTAAAATGCCCAACGACTTTATGTATACAGAGAGACTAAATTGTTTTTAGAGGAAAAGCACTTGTTTACCGAATTGCTAACCTAATAATTGCGGAATGAATGTTTTTAGTATGGAATAACTTTTCATATTATTCCAAGGTGCATTAATTACAAGACTACACTGCGAAGTGTGTTGCATTATGGGTAAACAACCTGACCAGATTTGGGTAGTTAATGACCTGAGATGGATACAGGTTCGTACCTGCTTAAAGACGTCATTTCAGCTTTCTTTCATTATGGAATCGTGCGCAATGAATGAATATAACACAATAACCATAATTACCTTCTCGATTGCTCTTTTGCGTCAAGCCCCACGTACTTCGTATGAAAATCTCTAAGTGGGACATTATAATCCAAGCCTCTAGAATAAAAGAAAGTAAGAAGTGTCATAGAAGGCAGAAAAAAAATATTTGAATGCTAAAGAAATACCAAGCTTCTGTTTTATCACCTCATTCTGACTTATCGACCACAATACAAGGTGTTAATAGAAATATAATTATTTCAAGAAATGTTCATATTAGTTGTATAAGACTAGTTGCCAAAATAGACACACCTCTGGAAATCATGGATATTTCTAAAACATAAACTAAATTGAAAAAATAATGGGAAATATTCCATCATTACTCCTGCAATTGCAATTACATAATCTGACATGTTAATAGTGCCTGCCATGCATTGTTTGACCGGAATCATGTCATGAGTAATATTTACCTCAGCTTGTGAAAAGTATTCCTGTTAAAGTCCCAGAGGTATTTCATCTTTTGAAACATGAAGTATCGTATTGTGTCCATGGTCGGCTGAAAATATAAAATTTAGATAACCAACTGTAATTCAGTTTAAGTTTACTATATCTTATTTCTGGGCGCCGTTTCATAAAACTGTTTGTATTAAGGAGAGACTTTAAGAACGACTGGTGATCCTTTCTTACGCGCTAAACGTCGCCAATGAATATACCATGTACTACAAGAAAGGATCACCAGTCGTTCTTAAAGTCACTCTTAACTTACGAACAGCTTTATGAAACACCCAGCTGATCATATAAAACTTTAAGCGGTTAGATATGTACATATTAACTTACTCACGATGAATCTATATTTAGTCCTGCACAATTGATATTTTATTGCATTTGTGTTTTCTTTATTTGAATATGGATTGAATATGTTACATGAGTTTACCATATTACCATAACAATTTCCTTTCAGATCAAAAAGACAAAAAGTGGTTTTGACATAATTAGTGTAATTGAAATGGAGGAAGCATGACTGGAAATTAGATGACACGGTAAATGTTGTAATTGGTAACCAGCTTATTTATACTGCAATCAAATGATTCGCGAGTTGGCAGAATGATTATTGATTATTTGGGCTGGGGATGAACAAATATTGAACTTTTTTTTTTACCCTGGTTTTGAGCTAGTATCAATTCGAAAGATGTTAGGGCATAGCGATTTTTTTAAACTCAGAAATTAACAATTTACCGTGTTTTGATAGTCTGTGTGTCTGAGGAAAGGTCTTCCTCGCGTCTGAGGAAGGTTGTGAGTGTAAGGGATGTTTTCACCCTATGATTCATTTTTGTTCATATTTATCTAAAATAATACTGAGTAAAATATTAAACTCTACGTCATGTTTGGAATTTTCCTGATTTTTTTTTATGTGAGTGTGCGTAAGTGTGTGTGTCGTATGACATGTGTGCGTATGTGTGTGTGTCATATGTATTAGCCTATGGAAGGGTGCGTATGTGAGGGTGTGTGTGTCCATGGGGTCGATGTGATGAAATCTGTCTGTGTGTTGTTGTGTGGGTGTGCGTACGTATTTGTTTGAGGGTGTGAGCAATAAGCCTACGTACTCTGGTGGTGGTGGCTGCATACGTACCATCATATGACCCGGACCTCCATTGATGCCGCTTGTAAATTCTGCATGTCTGTCCTTCTCGCTGTTAGATTTAAAATACCGGGAGGGTTTAATATTTATCAGTGCATACAAACATTTTAATGATCTATGTTTAATCGTTAAACATGGCGTAGAAATAGGGAGGGCTTAGAACGCTTCAACGGGGTATTGGGTAGGGAAAAGAAAAGGGTTGAAGTAAAGTATAGGTCAAGGTCAAAGAGAATAGAACGGCAACAATGCGCTGGGAAGAGAAATTTAAAGAATACAATTATAAAAAGGTAGAGAAGAATGTGACGAAGAGGGGGTGGTGTGAGAAGCGAGACAAATCCCCAACAAGGATTAAAGAAGTTTTCAATTTTATGAAATACAAGGCTATATATAATTATATAAAAATCATGTTTGGATAAGAAATAACTTGTTTATAAAAAGAACACATTCTACATGTTATGCATTGAAATTTTAGAACAAGCAATCACCTCATCTAAAAAATTGGGTTCCAAATAGTTTTTTTATACGCACGCTAAAATCTCACGAACGGACTAACTATGAAATTTGCAGTCATGAGAGCACATTAAATGGATAAATGAATATTTTTTGTTTACGTACAGGAAAAATGAATCATGACTCCTAAGCATATGATTAGTTTTAAATATTTTCAACCACATTTATTTGATACTGAATAAGTGGAAAACATTTCAAGTTGTGCATATAATTTGCTTTGGGCTGCACTTGTGATTGATACATTTAACTAAAGTGATTTTTTTTCCAAGACAGCTCTAGGCCTCCATGAGCGCACCGAACCCACTGTATTATGGAAAGCAAGCAGTGCCCAAATTACTAAACATGAAGGCGATTTCCTAACACAATGGATCACATTGGTCAAATCGCTTCTCCAGGGTACAAGTGTGTTACAGTAAGAAATTACGAAGTCACTGGCTTTCCATACTTGAAGATAAGGACTCTACCGGAAAGTATGTCCGTGATACTAACCTTGGTATTTCTACCTCCTCCGTCTTCACCAAAGTAGTGTGCCATCTCTTGTAATAATCCTGGCAAACAGAATTTTAAAAAATCAATGATTTTATTGAAAAGGAAAGGGAAAATATGTGGGCAATATACCAACATAATGTTTGACTTGCAATTATTTCAAACGAAATATATTGTATGTTATCAAACAATACTAAGTTCTGACCATGGTACACAAGTTGTATGTATGGGTGGAAAATTGAGGGGTGTGTGGGCAACTTAAGTCACTTAAAAAGAAACACCAACCCTTATGAGTATGCATTCTGCATCGTTCAAATTGCACCGGACGTAGAGGGCGTTGACCTTCCAGTTCGGTTTCCATCTTAAGAAGATTAAGAGGAGACCACATGTCAATATGCCGACAATACAGCAGAGGACGGTCTTTGGGATACTCCGTCTGTATCCATAGCACTCCTGTAGAAGGGTAAAAAAAACAAGAAAACAAATTGAACTTGCTCCGAGGCTACTTCTGAAAAATGTGCATGATCTCAAAGACTAAATTGTAAAGTGATACGAGCCCATTGTGGAAATTATCTACAATATTATCGTGTAAGAGTATGAAACTATTGAAATTTTTAAGTTTAATTTGAAGAAAACAACCTTGTCAAGAAAGACAAATTGAATCCCGGATTTTGCAAAGGAAATTGTAGGGGTGATTGTAAGAGTTCCCACGTGGGCCCTGTTACAACCAATAATTGGGACCTTTCGCAATCATCACGGACGCTAGTATTAGGGTCCCCTAACACAAAAGTTAACGCTTAATCATACACTTGATTTTTAAGATTGATTGTGCATTACAGTCAATAGAATCAAACGTAGAAAACTGCTCTACGATCAATGCGAAGTTTTGTGTAACAGGGGGGTTACAGGCCCTACAAATCTGCTTTTCGTGTGCAAAATCCCTTTCCGCGACACCCGTACCGCATACATGCATGTATATTACGACTGATGGCTGGAGATATTCAAAATGCAGGACCTAAAATAGATTTATGACATGGAGAAGAAAGTGGTTTTTCAAACAAATCGAGAACATATTGAGTGAGGAAAAACTTACTGAATGAAGGCTTAAATATAGATCATTACAGTCCATCGAATCGATATTACATTTAATGTGGATTATTGGTGGATCACTGGCAATTGATTTCATGGATAAGATCAACCTCTCCAGCCGAACATTTCGCATGCGCTGATATGTACACATCATATGCGATACCTTTGAACTCGTTTCCTTTTGTTTCTTTTGTTTCTTTGTTTCTTTTGTTTACTCCTTATACACAAACGATATGCCTCTCGCACACGATGTGAGGGGCATTATGTTTTACATTCCCCAGAAATGGGGATTAGATTCAAATTCCGGGGGGACCACTTCCATTGATGAGTGGATACCAGGCACGACCATGGGGTTTCGAAAAGTACCCTAAACATGCCAAACAAGGGAAGCAATTCTTTTCCAGATTATGAAAATGCATCTCTTAACAAGTATTTGGCTTGTGAAACCCTACAAGTATTGAATATATATCCCTTATTTCAGCATTTTAAACATCGTTTTGACACCCTTATAACGTTACATAGGCCTATATACGTAACGAACCTGCCCACTCTGTCCCCTTTTACGGGTGGTCGCTACTGGTATCCACTAATCAATGGAAGTGGGCCCCCGGGCGGCCTCTCGAGCTCTAGGAGGAGTCAAATGTGGCTTTGGAAAGTCGTCCTCAATCGGATAAATCGCTGTTACCATAGTAGCAACCAGAATTTTGCACACGAAACGCATATTGAATGTTTCCGTCGCAGATGCGAAACGAAAAAAAAATCTCATGTCACACAATTTGCATTGCAGGACTGAGTTTTACGACCATGATGACGGGCCCAAAAAGTCCCTTCCAAAGTCAACGACCGTTGTAAATAAGCGTCCGCGTCCTCAAACGAAAGGTCGGGAATGTCGCACCAACGCATAATGTCGCAGCAACGCATAATGTCGCAATCTGCGACATTATGCCAAGAACGTCCGACGCATAATGTCGCAGTCAACGCATAATGTCGTAGTTTTTCTAACGCATAATGTCACATGTCGCAACGCATAATGTCGCAGCAAATCGTCAACGCATAATGTCACATGTCGCAACGCATAATGTCACAGCGGTATTTTCTTCAGAACTCGAGCTACAGATAAGATATAAAACATGCTTTCACTTAGTATTTTGAGACACGAAAAAGAGAAAGAAATTATTTTGAAATCAGGATTACTCTTTGTATGGATATTTGTCGCTTTATTACCATTTCGTCTACTGCCTTTTCCCCACTATCGCATGGTCTGATATCATTTCGTTTACCATTAGTTAGTCAACTATCAACATAGTCCAATAACCATTTCGTCTAATTACCATCTCGTCTAATAGCCAATTGGTCTAATAGCCGTTGTGTTTATTATCATTTAGTCTAATTGTATTTTTTTTTCAGTTGGTCCAATATCCATTTTGTCCAATATCATTACGTCTATTACCTTTTGGTCTAATAGCCAATTGGTCTAATAACCACTTGGTGTACTCTCATTTTCGTCCATGTTCCATTTTGTCTAACTTCAGTTGGTTCGCTATTACTTTGTCTAAATCCATTTCGGCTAACACTCATTTGGTATCGTTGCCACGGGTCCAATCACCAATAGGTCCAATCATTGGTTCTAGGACAATTACCCCACGGACAATCACCCTTCCGGACAACTAATCCCTGACAAGTTTACCCACCCGAGGACAATTACCCCTGAGGACAATTACCCCCTGAGGACAATTACCCCCCGAGGACAATTACCCCTGAGGACAATTACACCCCGGACAATTACCCCCTGGACAATTACCCCCCTAGACAATTAACCCCGGACAATTACCCCTGAACAACTACCCCCTAGACAATTACTCACGGACAACTACCCCCTGTAAAACTACCCCGAGGACGATTACCCCCTTAGGACAATTACCCCCCCCCCGGACAACTACCCCCTAGGGCAATTTCCCCGGACAATTACCCCCTGAACAACTACCCCCCGATGACAATTACCCCGGATAATCACCCCAGATGACAATTACCAACGGGAACAATTACCCTGCCCCGGGGACAATAACCCCCTAGACAAAGGGAGTGCACAGAGTTATGGCCTAAATTGTAAAATTACAAGGCGTTCTTGTGTATATTATCTTTGCATATTTTTTTTTGCTTACTGTATTAAAACTAAAGCCACATCTTAATCTGGAATGTGCACCAATTGTTTCATAATTCTTAGCTTCTTGTTAGATGAATTCTTTTAAAATAACACGTTTATAGGTTCTTCTTGTCAATAGTAGTGTTGATGGTTTGCGTTACCGACTTTCAATATTTCTACCTGTGAAGGTGTCTTTTTAATGTTTTATCTATTTTCCTGATTTTTTCCTGAAATTAAACCCCAAATGAATCAAGAAAAAATCAGATCAGTTGGAATCAGAGAAATTAGGCATTTGTGATTATTATGTCTAATCGTGTCTTTTCATGAATGTTCAATTGTTCTATGAAAACTTAGTATGTGGGCCAGTTTACACATTTTCTGATGTACATATGCGTAGCTATATAGCGCAAGCCCCCACCCCCATTTTTCATGATGCAGAAGGCATTGCTAAACAACAAAAAAAGAAAAAGGGCGGAAAAGGAAGAAAAAATATGAAAAAGAAGAAAATGAGAGAGGGAGAGAGAAAAAAGGAGAAAGAGCGAAGAGAGAAAGTTATTAACATAAGATAAAGTAGAAAATATATTGAAAACCTGTGCCACCGACCCAGACCATTATAATGGTTCACGCCCGGGGGGGCACTCAGTATATAATAATGTGCCGCGGAGGGGACCCCCATTTTTACACTCAAATTTCCGTTCCAAGGCATAGCATCTTTGTCTTATTGAGAAAAAGAACAAAGAAAGCCGCTCCAAGGCAAAACATTTTCTTCTTATCGAGAAAAAAGAAGAAAGAAATCCGCTCCAAAGCTTGTCATATTTTTCGTTACGCCGTTCCGGTCGCATTGATCTGCTACAATGAGCTGCAATTTTGGTGAAATGCGGCCGCAGAGCGCTGTCCGACCATCACCTCTGCGCGAGCGCACCCGGCGGACGTGCCGCCGGGCTAGCTACATCATGCACGCATGTCCGTTCCACAGGGATGCATCAGCACTGACACGCTAGCGATCCGTTCCAAGGACCCCGTTTTTTGTCTCGCCCGCGGCACACCCCTACCACTTTTTTGGTCGAGTGCCCCCTTCCCCCTGGGGGTCACGCTTGATTCGATGCCAGAGAGAAGGTGGGGGGATTTTCCGGGGGTAATTGTTTGGCGGTAACTGTCTGGGGAATCATTGTCCTCGGGGGCCTACCGTAGTCTCGTATTTGCTGGGGGGGGGGGGGTATTGTCTGTGAAATAATTGTCCAGGGGGTGATTGTCTGGGGGTAATTGTCCTCAGGGGGTAATTGTCCAGGGGGTAATTGTCCTCGGAGGCTAAATGTCAAGAGGTGGTTGTCCGGAAGGTGATTTTCTGGGGAGTAATTGTCCTAGAACCGGTGATAGGACCTAATGGTGATTGGACCCATGGCAACGATACCAAATGATTGTTAGCCGAAATGGGTTTAGACAAAGTGATAGCGAACCAACTGAAGTTAGACCAAATGGAACATGGACAAAAATGAGAGTACACCAAGTGGTTATTAGACCAATTGGCTATTAGACCAAAAGGTAATAGACGTAATGATATTGGACAAAATGGATATTGGACCAACTGAAAAAAAAATACAATTAGACTAAATGATAATAAACACAACGGCTATTAGACCAAATGGCTATTAGACGAGATGGTAATTAGACGAAATGGTTATTGGACTATGTTGATAGTTGACTAACTAATGGTAGACGAAATGATATCAGACCATGCGATAGTGGGGAAAAGGCAGTAGACGAAATGGCAATAAAGCGACAAATATCCATACAAAGAGTAATCCTGATTTCAAAATAATTTCATTCTCTTTTTCGTGTCTCAAAATACTAAGTAAAAGCATGTTTTATATCTTATCTGTAGCTCGAGTCCTGAAGAAAATACCGCTGTGACATTATGCGTTGCGACATGTGACATTATGCGTTGACGATTTGCTGCGACATTATGCGTTGCGACATGTGACATTATGCGTTATGCGTTGACTGCGACATTATGCGTCGGACGCTCTTGGCATAATGTCGCAGATTGCGACATTATGCGTTGCTGCGACATTATGCGTTGGTGCGACAATCGGTTGTAACAGGCCCTACTCCCGAGAGTCAATGGTTTATATAGGTGTACATAATCATTTTTTTTTTCTTTTTCTAACTGAAAGGAATTCAGCTACAGAGGACAACGCATGGTATGTCATCAGCATGGGATCATGCGTTTCGACTTAATATTCACAGCCGTAATTAAACAAACACACATTATATTCGATCATGTTTCTAATGATGCTATTTCATTTTGATATGTCCAGTAACTTAAACAAAAATATACTGTCACCTAACATTCGTCGACATCCCTATCACAGAAGAACATTACTCGGCCTTGATCGATGAAAAGATAGCCCCAAAATGTGATCATGTTCCCAATTATATCATTTTGATTTACCAATACTTAAAGAAAAAATATCGACTGATAGTCGGCGGCATCTCTATGAGAATGTGGAAGGGATGATTGGTTGAGATATTGGTTAATTTACAATGGCCCCTACAGACACGCCACTGATTCCAGCCGCTGCTCTCTCCCTCAAGAGGATGGTTATCTTCTACCCGAGATCTCATCACGGCTCATTCAGTAGGCAGGTGTCACACCGGAATGGTAGTGAGTAAATAATGACCCCCTCATGTCGCATCCGACTTCTACCGTTTCTCTTGAAGATAATCGATTTTTACCCCTTATTATCTCTCGACCGCGTCGTCCTCCTAGCCAAGGGCGTGTTTCCACTAGTTGCAGATGCTTAACCTCCTTTACGTTACATATAATTATTGGCGCAGTAAAAACCTGACACAGATTAACACCCCGCCTGATGCACTTAATTGGACATAACATTTTCGAGCACTACCATCAAGGCAGACTACAATGATGTTCGAACTTAACGTTTTACTCAACAACAAAAAACTTTGAACACTTAATCAAAAATATTTCGTTCATGAGGAATTGTTTTATATGAAAATTGTCGTACAAAAACGTAAGCGTCACGTTTATGTTCTCGATACGGATACCGTTCTTTAGTCCATCATATTGGTGATTGAATTTGTGAATACATTTAATTAAAGCTGGACACAATCGTGAAATCAATTTTGTTTTGTTTTTTTCTTTCAAATAGCTTGTCGTATCAGTGATATCTTCCCAACTTGGGGCTTTACATAATTCCCTGCGGTTCTAGGGCAAAGAAACCTTGAACCTGATCACCTAAAAGCTTAGCTCTTGCTACATGTTCGGGAAAGGGGGCGTACTGAAAAAAGTTTAACAAAAAGTAGCCTCTTGCGGTCAACAAATGCATTAAAAGTATTGTGTATTTTTTGTATTGAATGATACTGTAATGTCTTCATTTATGCGTGTAAATGTGAACGTAATTTAATTTTAAACTGGAGGGCGACTTATCAAAATATTTCCTCTGAAAAAATTTGTCAGATTTGGCATCTTTTCTTAATTTTGATTGGCAGAAAAGCACATGTTTCAGACATTTACCATGAAAACTGTCAGATACAACAACCTCTGTTCGAAAGAAAAAAGTAAACAAATACTGTACTAACAACGAACATCACTGTTTTCTTAGTGACATTCCTTCGAGACCATGTTAGCAACTGTTTTGTTTTATCATAATCTGGGACTACGTTCTATTCAAATAATTCTTTCCAAGGCCAGGAGTATTCTTTTATAACTCTATCACATCTGCTAGATGTCATATTTAGATACTGCACTTTCATTTTGTACGGCACAACCTACAGTTTCATGAGAGCTACATATGAGCTAAGACAATGACTCATTATTTGACTAACTTGCATTTGTTTGATCAAGATATAATCCTTATAAAGTAGACTGTTAAATATGTCCAAACGGTAGGACCAAGGATTCTGTGCAAGCGAACAGAGTGGATAATATTTGAAGTGAACATTCCATTCTAGAAATGAGGACTACAGAATAGGCCTAAGGTTGCACTCATATACTTGAAATGCTAACATAGAACATTAAAGTTTACACGTTGTCATGGCTTAATGACGTCAATCTGAAAAAAAATGAACATTTGAACGGTGTGAAATGAAAGCACCCTAGATTCTGACATTTTTGTTTCTGGGTTTCTCAACTTGAGGGACCTGAAAGCATCCTTTTCCGTCTCAGAACTCTTGAACTCTCTCCACATTAATCAGTCACAAAGGTGGGAAGGCGTAACCTAAGATCCGCCATATTGAATATTTTTGCTCATGAACTAATCAAGCATGGTACATATCGATCAATATACGGTGCTAATCGAACGAGGCCGAGTGCACTGGCGCGAAAACGCGAGATTATCGTCTGCCGCGTGTCGTGATTAGGGAAATGAAGATTAATTCGGAGTTCAAGTCATTTGAAAGTCGTATATCCTTGAAGGATGGATTCCGAAATTTGTCAACTCTGAAAGCGCCAGTATGTGAAGGAAGCTTTAGGCAGAAAGTTACTAGAAAAGGGGTTGACAGTACCCCTGGAGAGGTAATGAAATAGAGAGGTCACAATGGATCATAACTTGAGCACAAAATAGGTTAAACTAACTTCTCAATTTTGATAATTTAAGATATATTATTTTGCAAGGAGTATGAGCAGAAGTATTTGATAAATACATCTGTTTATAAGCGCTAGTGTTTCTTACAAAGACACTAAATAGAACAGTACTCCTGGTTATTTTTTCAGCTGTATGTTATCTCAAGCAAGAGAGAAAGAGAGAAAGGGGATGAGAGTTGGTAATTTGAAACGGCATTTGCTTCGGCGACAAATGCTCAGAGCTTTATTTTGTCGAAAATCTAGGGTTAGGTTAAGGATTGCAATAGGGTTTTATGTTAGGTTTAGGGTAGGGTATAGTGTTAAAACCAGGGTTTAAGTTGGTCATTCCATTATAGTGTTAGGAATCTATTGAGGAGCACTTGACGTCGGAGCAAATGTCATGGACCCTTTTTAAAAAAGCCATTATTTTTTGTTTTCATGACAAGATAGTGAACAATGGGATGATAAAGAGAAACAGTAAAACAGAACTATCCCATTATGACGTCATGAACGATACCTGCTTGAGAGAACAGTTTCACACAGTGTGATCACAGTATCTCCACCATGTCCACAGTGTGAAGATAATTTCGAACTGTGGAGACCTTGACAGTGTGACTGCTCACAACGTGTATACATGGTCAACTATATGCATACGGGACTGACACTGTTGAAGGGTGAAGGGGATTTCGCATAGCGTTCCACACTGTGAACACACTGTGAAACCCACTGTTAGACAGTGTGTTCTTCCCAGTAGGGATAGTGGCCGCTTTTGTGCTCTTGCAAGTACAGCGAAAGAAATTCTCATTGATCTTTAAGGCGCATAATGACCTAATGAGAGAGTACCCTAAAATGCTTGTCCTCATAAAAGTAAACAGGCCAGCGAATATCAAAACAATTACGTATGGAATCATATGCGGTTTGAAATCTTGCTTAATGGCTACTTAAAACCTTCTTAATCGTTAACTGGAGGGCTAATAACCAAACTAACCATGTCTACCAAATTGTATATAAAGTGCGAATGCCTTTAAGTTATCATTATCATGTCTATGATTTTGGGGGAACATATTGCACAAGAATCTAAAAGGTCCCTACACAACGCTCCGAATTTTGCATACTTTCGAGAAAAAGACTTTAGGGTTGTACCACCTGTGACGATTCAGAATAACACCCGAAGTCAAGTTCGACTCAAAAACCCATATCAATTTCCACTGGCCATGCTGGCCGACCTTTGCAATCAATATAGCAGGACCTGTTTCATATCTGTTTCGATTTATCCCTGAAGCCCGTTTAGCCCTAAATGACTTGTCTTCCGCACCTCTCTCCCGGATCATAACAATATTGGAAATGCAATAAACAGCCTGGAATTCATCCAGTAGACGGACTAAAGGAATATTGCTGTCCGGGGTTCATGGTAATTTTGCCCTTCATCAGAATGAAACATCAACTACGTTCTTTTGATTCTTCTTGCATTCCAAATGAAATAAGACGGGTGTAGCATTTCGTATGCACATGATACCTGCTACTTTTCAACTGAAAAAATGATGGAAGATCTGACATTATCAAAATAAGCTCGTGGTAAATATAGATTTCATGAGGCTTAAACCAACAGTAGCATTCTAAAGAAACATCCATGAATTGGTTATAAAGTGAGAAGAAATTTCAGATGAACTTTTAATTCATGAAAACAACCTTAAGCAGAATATATCGCCTCCGCGAAGAAGGTCAATTAAAGGATTAAGATCGGCCTACATACCGCTAAAATGTAAAAGTTTGACAATGGTTGGTCTAGCAAAAGGACTCTTTTCTTTATGCATTGGGATAGGGCGTTATTTCCTGTCGTTCTTTATCTACATGTATGTTATTTCAATTGCCTTCCTTGCAGATACCTCTCGTCGTCGCCATTATCGATATCTCCATCATCATAATCATCATCATCTTCACCATCATCGTCATCATCATCATCATCATCATTAACGTTATCATCCCCTGCTGGAAAGAACACATTATGTCACAGTATCTTCACAGCCAGTGGCGGACCGTGACCCCGAGGAGACAATGCATTGGGGGGGGGCACGGCATTGTTCACAAACAATGCAGTGCCCCCAATGCTTTGTCTCCTCCGGGTCACGGTCCGCTACTCTTCACAGCGTGGACACAATGTGAAATCACGTTCAATATACACTCACTTTTGAGCACCTTCATAATCGATATTGATCTGATTAATTATCATCATGATCACTGTCAAGATGGAACGATAGTGGCAAATGTAATATAAACTTACCAATTCATCTTCTGAGCCTTCGTTTAGTATTGCCTTTTCCTTCAGTACAGAGTGCATGCTGTAACGAAAAACGAAACAAAGAAGATTAACGAAAATCGCTGAAGAGGAGGTTAAGTACAACAATTAACGGTTATAACAATGCATGTGATGTTTGATGAATCACTCTTCTATTATCTTTTTTTAACATCATGTTTGTAATATATATATTTCCTAATGTGAAACTTTATTGTGAAAACAATTCACTTATGAATAACTCATTAAATCGTGTAATAGTGTTGAATGAGCCCTCGACAGATTTGTTAATTCAATGCTGAATGTATTTTTTTGACATTTTTTATACTCGTACTGTTCGTTTCGTTGTATTGACTATTACCTTAAGAACAAATGAATTACGCAGCTAAACATTTTCTTACATTTTTCTTCAGTCTGCGAATATCACAACATCGACTCATTTCTTCGTTTGTGATAATGCTGACGAAGTAACATTGACCCACCCTCGTTTAGCGAGAAGGCGATAGCTGGCTTGAGTTACCAGATGAGAAAATATAAATCAACGATGAAAGAAAACGTCACCCTAAATCGGAAAGCTGTTGAGGAATGGAAAAATCCCCGCCTAACATCTGATAATTATTCAACAACAAAACAATGGGTCATTGATTTTATTTAAAGTCGTATCTAGAATAATTGAGCAGTTGAGCGAATCATATTTTGGGGGCGATAAGTAAGGACGAAATGCCATCGATAAATTAAGCAATTCCCACAAATTTCCGCGATGACGCAGTACTAACGATTGTCCTGCAAATATAGGCAAGAATAACGCATGAAACCCGAGATATTTAGCTTCTTTACCGGGGCATATTATTAGGAGAAGGTGTTTCCTACTCCCGATGAATGAAGCATTTCATTTCGTATAAGGTTTCCTTCTTTGTACAATAAATCACGGTCGTTCGGATACATCACATGCCAAGAGTACCGCACTTCCTTTCGTCACTGTTTTACCCATATCTTTACTAAGTGAATGTCCTTTCTTTTGTGAAACTATGGACACGGTGGAGATAGATAGTACAACCTCCTTGGACATTATTTGGACACTGATGTACCGATCGGATGAACTTATTATTCAAATCATTTTTGAGATGTTGTGATGAAGCAGGCAGAGTCCCCTTCCAAAAAACTACTTGGTATGAAAAAAGAAAAAAATAATACATTTTCTTTATTTCTTTCCATCTTTAATCTTTGAAAATGGTGTACTGGACAATCAGCTAGCTTGCTAAGCGAGGTTTCGCGATTTGAAAAAAAATCAGTAAAAAAGGTCAGTAAATCCAAGAGATTTTGATATTTATCGTACTTTCTTGAACAAAGTATTGTCGTATTCTAACCATTTCTGAAATCGATTATGCAGTACATTCTATATTATTTATTTACCGATTCCAGGGTAATTAGCAACAGTTCCACCACGAGAATTATGACATTCTTAAAGAATGCTTGATACAACCGATCTCAACATGGCTTCGGCATTTCCGTATAATCCAAACATCATTTTACATCATGATGACAGTTATGCAATTGAATTTCGAATATTTGACAATGATGTTTCTATATAAAGAAATTTGATGGATATATCAACCATTTCTTATATTTTGAAATGACCTTGACTGCTTTGGAAGGTTAATATTGTATACTCCCCATTTTACCTAGCAACAAAATTGAATTAGTGATTATTTCTGTAATTTTACTCTGCAGTATGTATTTTGACATCGCGATTCTCGGCGATCGCATATGACAGTGTCATTCTTCACATCCTTGGCAGCAAAATCCTGTGGTCGAATATTGCTATCTTTATATTTTTTTTAAATATGTATTCATATACGTAGAGTGAAATTATACCCGATACCATTTAAATATAAAATGTGTCCTACTGTGTTTCCAAAGTAGCATGTTGCTTTTCTGTCCAGTTTTAAGGAATTAATCCCTACATGGGCGTACAGATAGGGGGCTTTTTTATGACCAAGACAAAACAAAAGAGAAAAGGAAAGTGATAATGGTAAGGTATGATAGTATTTTCTGAATATTCAATTGTGTCAAAATTTATCACAGACTTGGATTTTCGTATCAAAAATGCTGATTTGCTCGCTTCGCTCCTCGCAACATGAAAAAGGTGTTACGCGATACGCCAAATCGAGCCACCATATTTTTTTTCGTTCTGCCATTGAATTCATATATATATAGAGAGAGAGAGATCTAGTTTCTCCTTAACCCAATGTTAGATCATTTTTAACTCAGATGTTAACTTAGATTGTTTTAAAACATGGTTCAAAGTTGTTTTAAAAGTAGATGGCCTAGTCATATTATGTGCGCAAATCATATACCATATTCTATCATATTCTAATATCATCATCATCATCATAACTGGTAGTATTAGTATTAAAAGTAGTAGTAGTAGTAGTAGTAGTAGTAGTAGTAGTAGTAGTAGTAGTAGTAGTAGAAGAAGTATTAGTATTAGTAGTAGTAGTAGTAGTAGTGGTAGTAGTGGTAGTAGTAGTAGTAGTAGTAGTAGTAGTAGTAGTAGTAGTAGTAGTAGTAGTAGTAGTAGTAGTAGTAGAAGTAGTAGTAGTAGTAGTAGTAGTAGTAGTAGTAGTAGTAGTAGTTGTTGTAGTTGTAGTAGTAGTAGTAGTAGTAGTAGTGGTAGTAAAAAATATCATTATCATTCCAAACGGCAACCTGTCCTAAGAAGTCCATTTGCATGGAGGTAATAAGGAGGTACTTTTTTCGGCTTTTCAGCTTGGTCAAGACTAGGTTCGTGGTACCTATCTTGTACAGGTGAAACGCCGGAGGTGAATTGCTCCGCCAGGCGTCGACTGGGCGAAAGTTGAGACCTGGGATAGAGCCGAGTTAGCTGCGTCCAACTAACCATGCTCTAATACAAATAGAAACCTTGTCCGGGAATCAGCAAATTGAAGATATAGGAGGAGGAAGAGGAGCAGGTGTAAAAAGTAACATATTCGATGAAGCAGAAAGAAAAGGACTAGAAGCGGAATAGAATGAGTAGAATTCATCATGGAGCCTATACTCCATGTTTTACCAACCCGGGGATTTTCGATGTGGGTCCAATCGAGTCTGAATACATATCGAGTCATTGTCGATCGCCATAGATAAATTTGAAGACTTAGAACTGCTGAAATAATGAACATGATGAAACATAAAGATGTGCTAACAATCGTAAGTGAACTTTGTCGACATGTAGGATTATATGTAGGTCTACTTGCATACGCAAAACCCACATCAAAATGGAATGATGCCTCATGCATTGAATGGATAGCATAAGCTGAGTTCATGCTTGGCGCGTCGTGGTCTAGTAGTTCTGACTTTCGTCTTATAAACAGAGAGTCGTAGGTTCGAATCCTAGCCACGGCGTGTTTCCTTCTGCAAGAAATTTATGCACACTGTGCTACACTCGACCCAGGTGAGGTGAATGAGTACCCGGTAGGATTAATTCCTTGAATGCACGAGCGCTGAAAGGCAGATCGAGCTAAAGCCAGGGTAATAATGATAATGATAATAATTATAATAATAACAACAACAATGCGTCTAGAATAGATTGTTTCTAGATAAATTGTGTTGTACAATTCCTATTATTGATATCATAATTATTATTGTTATCATTATTATCATCATCATCATCATTATTAGGAATAAAATAAAATGTACATAATAAGCTATATTAGAAAGTAGGTGATCATTCTTGGTACACAAAGTATCATGCACAAAGCAATGTTTGTTTAAAGTAACGTCGCGCTATACTCAAAGGGAAATGGCCTAGTGCAGTTTAGTTTAGCGACGCCAAGTTGCACCTGACGAATCAATGGTTTGGAACTAGGATACATGCACTAAGCTGGCGCATCAATGCGAAAGCCAACAATTTTTTTCTCATCTATTAATTGTTGCAGTGTATTTGATATATCGCTTCGCTCGCAACGACGGTCACAATTTGACAAATTCAAATAATGATAGAATACTGATTCATCATTAGCAAGTTTAAGAAGGTTTAGTACAGGACTCTGGGGCAAGTGGGAAAATAAAACTATGTTCAATGAACTGGATTAGATGAACCTAGCGGATTAGTTCAATTCCCTCAGCAAGGCGGATTGGTATTCATGAGGCGGGTGTATGCAACATGTTCGAGTGCCTGTAGAAATTGAGGTTGACTTCTACGCACAGCTAGCGAACATAAAAACTCAATTCAAACTGATCAGAAGTAACATTTCAGAACCGTCTCGAATAAATCCAGCATGCTTCCGTAAAAAGAAAAGGCTAATGAATTCGCACATTCTAACTTAAATCGCTTGTCTTTATACAAAAACATTGGCGAATGTACACCATATTATTACCAACAGCCTTTCAAGTTGAAAATCGATTTTTTGTCGATTTCCAGTGTTACTGAATATGAAATCTGACAACCGTTTCGAAACATAACTGAAGATTAATGAGTTATCAGTATATCATTGTCATGATAGTATTTTACTGAACAAAATCCACATAAAATCAGAAAATTAATTTTCGAAAATATCGTAACCCGCAAGACAGATAAGCGTATCGAGTGTAACAGTGCAAGTCTTGTCGCACATAGCAATGCTCTAAAAACACCGCATCGTCGTGTCTTCCGCAACATCATGTTGGAATGTAAGCATATTTCAGTCTAAACTGAAAACAATTAACACAGCGCTGACATTTGACATAATCCACACGCTTTCACAAAATACATATTTCCTCAATTACCTATAATGGTTCCAAATTTTGCCAGCGTTCATTTTAAGATTGGCTCCTCTATACGTCACACGATGAATTCTGAGTTATATTCGTCTGTAGGATTTATCGTAATTGATAGATTCGGAATTAGAGAGAAGGATTAAGTGACGGCAGTCCTTGATTAACTCCAAATTCAAACAATTATTCTGCAGAGGATTGTTTTTCATATGGACAGTGCGATCCCCACATTCTATTAATCTGGGCACGCGTCACATGTTGTTTTGGCTGTATTTTTGTATACATTTAGACAGTATAATTTAAGCATCCCAAGGTTTACCCTAATCTTCGAGTTTTTATATTTGTAGAAAGAGAATATGAAATAATAGCTCAACTTATTGCAGCATTTTTGTGGTAATTTGAAATTTGAATCACAAGGTTTCTCCTAATCTTTGAGCATTGATATATATAAAGAGAATATAAGATCTTGATGACCTCTAATGCTACCACAATATTTTCGCAAATATTGAGCAAATGATCTCAGTTTGGTTGCCTATTGTCATGAACATGTTAAAAGTAACTCATTACATATATTCATTCCTTCCAGAATAAATCTATTAGTAAATCTATCACAAGAGAGATAAAGATTGAGTTCATATTAAAATGAACAAATCGGTCGACTTTATTTTTTTTTACAATATGAATTAATGTTCACAATTGCGTATAATGGTCACACTAGCGACTTTATTCTTGTATATTGATACAGTTGGTCGAATACCTGTAACGAAAAGCATGCATTCGATTGTCACATTTACAAAAATTTTATATGGCGGATAAATGTTATATGGCGGATAACTTACGTCTCTTCATTGGCGAGTAGTATAGTCATTATTGTAAACAAATATACATTCTCGTTCAACGGGAAAATTCAAATATGCACAGAACACACCGTTTGTATCAAGTCCAACTTGACAGATATGCAGAACATTGGCCATAATCCACTTTTCTATTCTTATTAGGGTCTGATTTATCAATGAGAGGTAGAAGTATATCGTACAAGTCAAAGAAACCAAATAATTATCCACTTCTTGTTTTATCCATTCCACTTGTTAGATCATGTAGATAGGGAAGTATTATGGTTCATCTTTACATAGCTAAGTCAGGCAGCACCAATTCCGTTGGTCAAATAAAACATATTTGCTCGCCCCTCTAAAGCATTCCACCACGGTCTGCCTGAACCCTTATCAATATTGAATGTAACATTCATTTTTTTTGTAGGAGGAATATTCAAATAGAAAAGTCTTAACTCTTAACCTCAATATAGATTTCCGGGCTTGCCATCACGGGACCTTCCACATAGAGAGACACAAGATGATGTATCATTTAATTACTGTATATTACGCTTTTACTCTAGTAATTGAGAATAATGATGTAGATGCTAATCTAAAATTAGATTGAAATACGAATATATGAAAAAGGGTTCAGTCTCCTAATTCAGTTGAAATCGTCCTTGATTATTAAGTGATATATGGCATTGACATTAAGTAAATGACAGAGAAAGAGGAATGACAAGGTAAGAGACTGTGTTTGGATTTCGGGATCAATATGAACGAAATGATTTAGCATTGGAATAATCCTTATTACCATGACCAATACGTTTACGGTACTATCGAATAAAGCGGGACAAATAGAGAAATATGGAACAATGTTTTAGCGGCTAAACCCATGCGAGTATGTTCTTCACAGGAAAAGATAAATTAAATGTATTTTGGTTTAAGCGTGAGTATATCTAAGATACTCACTCTCGATTTTGAGTATATTAATGCTTTAGGAACAGAACTGTTTTTAATCATACTTATATTTCAAGACGTTTTTAAGCGATTACTAGCTGTAGACCTCGACCCGTATCATTGTTAAAGTTTTGTACTTTTTTGCTATTTGAGAACGGTGTTCAGATTTCCAAAAGTGGTAACGTGGAAATTTCGTTCTGGAATTTGATATTTCAAATTATCTTTATTGCTTATCAAACACCAAAACCTGTTTTCATATTTTGAGCAACACATTGCAATTGAATCGATCTTGAATTTTCTACCGTATCTAGATATTCCAAGCGTTGCCATGGGAACCCATCCAGCTGTACAAACGCGTATTGTCTTGGGTACATGGTCACACAGGTGTGAAACATGGCGCACTGGGCAGTGACGACTCCTTGAAGAAAAGAGTATAGTCAATGATAGATCGCTATGATCATCGAAAGTGATGTTGAAAAGCTAGGAGAGTTTGATGGGGAAGGGGGCACTCCCTATCGCGTAAGGGGCATTTTAATGATGTTTTCGGGGGAATGGGTGGGGAGCAAAATGATATAAACATGATAAATGACCCCCAAATATGTTTAATAGCTCAAACAGAATTTTCCGAAGACCAAACATTTTTTCATTTAAATTTCAGTGGATAGCTTTTCAAAGACATACACACACAATCATGATCATTCTATCTACCTTCGATTTTCTCCCTCTCCTCTCTCTATTCCTCAGCCGCAAAAACACATATCATTATAGGTTACAGGTATGAGATAGGAGAGAATTTTGGTAATGAGAATGGGAATATAATTTCGGCCAAGATACCCAACAGATGGCTGGACCTGGAGGCCAAAATGGAAACACAGTTATGTGCGAAAATGTCCATTGCCGCCCATATCATTCAAGTGCCCCCATATATCTGTGAAACGTAGCCCCCGGCTACGCTATCATCAGTAGATAACAAACTGGGATGACCAAACTCGTATTGATTTTTTTGTATTGGTACAATATCGGTCTGAAATTGTGACACCTCGGGTGTATCCACGTAGGACGAATATGAATTTAGAAGAGTTGATTTACAAAACAAGACCGGAGTCATGGATAGAGTTTGAAACATCTAGATAATATTCGCGTAAAGAAACGAATAGTATTCACTTTTAATTAACCTTGAATGATAAATTGACTCTGAAAAATTATTTAGCATTATTTTTAGTGTAAACTTGCTGACAACTGCTACTTATTTCAGTTGTATTGTTTCGGAGGTGACATGATATATTGATATTGATGATTTTTCACTTTTATTCAAATCCAATTCAACAAAGGAATGGCAAAGAAATACATATGCCGTCATTAAGTGATTTAGAGACAAATTACAGGTCTGGAATAGATGTATGAAAAAGTATTGCATTATTTGATACCGATTCTTACCTTCCGCCAAACTGGAATTATAATTCTAAATCGTGTATCTCCAAAACTTGGGTAATTTGCAGGAGAATATAGATACATATATATATTCAGATTTAAAAAGTTAAACGATGTGGTTCACATTAAATAAACCGATGTTTTATTCGAAACCCATCCGCGTTTTATCACAAATGAGTCTAAAAGGGTTTTCAGCTTTAATAATTCAACATGATCATGCGTTAGAAATAATTACCCACAATGCACATCTCTCTCGAGACGGTGTTAACCTACAAATAAATGTATCTCCCCGCTTGATCGCTTAACAGTGAACATTCACCAGCAATAAAAACATGCAAATATTCAGTTACGTTTTGTTTGCCATCCAAGAAAACCACCCGAGTAGAAACATTCTCTGCACTTGAACTTTTGGTGACATATTAACGTACATGTATATTTTTTCTTATCCTGGAACAAGTACAACCGATCAGATGGAGTAACAAAGTCCATTTAGAGTCTACATGCATCAAACATACATATATCTGCCAACAAACCATTTATGTCTATTTTTTATCCAACTCGAACTAACTTTATGTGCATACTACAAGCCACGCATAATCTTAACATGGATGAAGTTTTAACATCCATTTGCCCTCATTTTCATCTGATTCAACTCGAACTTATCAATGTGTGTGTGAACTGTCCCCTGTGAATCATTTTATTTTTAGGAATGTGTGTTGTTTTTTTTTATGAGAAGCCCCCCTCCCCTCAAAAAAAACTTTCACTCCAAAATGAAGGTGAGTTTGATCAGAAAAATATTGACAAGCAAATACGCAGCACCCCCCCCCCCCCCCCCGACAAATCTTAGGGGTGTTTCAGCACCCCAGCACCCCGCTTCCAGCTATGTGTGTGAACTACATGTTTTCGTTTTCGTTCATCATGGCTTTAAAAAGCCACTGCCTGGTTTTCATATACTTAATATTGAAGTTCTAGAAATTTCATGTTATCTTAACACTACCTTTTACCACTGTTACAATGGAACCATGCATTGATATAGCCTCCGGGGAAGTAAGAATCGTGTTAGCGCAATTTTTTATCAAAGCAAGGATGCGTGGTACCCAAGCTGAGTGGGTACTAATCCCCTCTAATTTCCAGGCTAAGGAGATTTTGATTTCATAAATTTTTTAAATTATGGAGGAAGTCTCTCAAAATATGACAAACAAAATTTAAGAAGATTTCGACGTGTTATATCCATTGAGGAGATTTTCGCTATTTGTACTCTCTCCTCATTTCATTGCGGCGTCTGTATTTTAATGGACTGCCTACGCGATGATGCTTTACTTGATCAAAAGAGCATTCGTGAATGTGATGAAATTCATTTGAATACGAATTCCCCTCTCAATTGATCCATCCCATATTGTCTCTCTTTTTCTTGCGAATTTGTCAAAATATTGTGGAAGAACTGTTTGTCTGGTACATGGTGTATACTACGAAGTTTCAACTTCATACAACTACTATTACCATGAAACTTACTCCAGGCCGACAGCTATAAGAGTACATTTACCAATGGCATACATTTCGTCGGATTTGAGTAAGTTATGTCATTCGTCTCATGATGGGAGCAACACTCTTGAATCAAGAATTGAAGATTAAAAATGGAAATTAAATCACCCCCCCCCCCTGATTTATAGCTTCACAGTTTTAACCTATGACGTGGTTAGAATTATCCCATATACAAACAATTTCCACACTTTTAATGCAACAATTTTACCTCGTAGAGTAACGATTACGTCCGTCATTTGCAGAGTGGTTACTTTTCGGTAAGGCTGTACTATGATACATTTTCAGTATATATATATATATATATATATATATATATACCATAGTTCCCCCAACTCACACTATACGGCGGTTCACGCCATAGTTTAGAATGTGATTCGACGATCGCTTTACAGAATTGTTAGATTGAAATGCATTGATTATAATTTAATGAAATCGAGCTCGACCTTCATATTCGTAATACATTCTCACTTTAGTATTTGTACCCCATCATGCTAAATGATCTCTAATCGTATTAAAAAGAAATTACCGTTTGAACCTACCATACTCTTATACCAAGGTCAAACCTGCTCCTATTCTAAAGACATCTTGCTTCCCATGAATTTTCACTAGCGGGCTTTTGCTCAACGACGTATCAATTCATTCAAAAGAAATGTAAGGGCTCGTCATCCCTTTGCGTCGCTGACAAGCCCTTTTATTTCTTTTAACAAATAAATTCAAGAAAATGCCATTCTTAATATGAAAAATTTAATTCTTGATAATTATCAAGAAATATCATTCTTTATGTTATGAATTGTATTGCATGACATGAAGAAATATGAAAATAATGTTAAAATTGTTTGTCATATGAATGTGCCGCTGAAAGCCTTGCAGCTGCGCGAAAGCTCGCGATTAACAATATCATACCTTAGCAATATTGATATTGATCTTAATACCATGGAAGGAAAACCCGTTGAACTTCGGTTGCCGCAGTTTTTCTTTTCTAAATAGAAATGTCTTCATATGTCATTTTCTTACTTCAGTGGATTTGTTCCTTTAATTTGCGAATTATGTGTTGTATTCTGGATTTCATTTAGTAAATGCAATGCGTTACATTGATTTTTTTTCTTCATTTTATGATGTATATAAGATAATAATAATGTGATTATAAAGCGCCAAATCCACTCTGTAGAGTGATCAAGATGGCATTTGATGAAAATCAAATGTAAAAAGGTTGAAATGGGGTTCGTCTAGGTTTGATTTTTTATGCACTTGTGACTGTCATTAAGGTGTGCATTATTAATACAACTTGAGGTAGAATTGCTTATGGATTAAGAATTCAAGTTCAAAACCATCATGTTTATCGTAACGAACTTTCAATAAAATCTGTCAAACGCACTTTTAAAAATAGAGGGGAGGATTCTGTTTTATATTTAATGAAAAGAATACCACACGATCGGAGCTACGAGATATCGATTCTGATTTTCTGACGTAATCAATGTTATTTCCGAATTTAAGCTTCAATCCGCAATTCAATTTACGATGCTATCTCATCCGATGGAATATATTCGGTTTCAGGCGGAGCGTCTGGCATAAAAGAATGTTCACTCTAGAAACATGCATCCAAAAACTTTGTCGAGTTTAAAGATAAAATGATGCATTCTCTAAAGAGAGAGCGGACGCATGAAAAAGTTTAAGGCTATAATAAGGTTGTACGTAAAAAACAACAAAAATTATCACTCCGTAAATTGTTATAACAGAACATTTTCTACAATTTAAAACAACATACCTATTTTAAAGGGGAAATGTACTGCAGGATATTGAAAATATTTAATAGGAAATATATATACATTTCCGAAACTTTAGAAGATGGAATTAAGCAGTAAGATTACAGATTACAGGTGTTCTTGGGACGCTGTCGCTTAACTTTTTTTTCTCCCCCTTTTTTGTGGGGGGGGAGGCGGGACAATGTTTAAAAATAGGAAAGCAAATAATAAAATTCAACAACATTGACATGATTTCTTTGCAGAACAGGGATAAAAATTAGATTATTCAAGACTATCAACATTTTGTATTTTCTTTTGTACTGTATTTGTTACACCAATGTGGAACACAAATGCACGTTAATGAATATAAAGAACTAGATACGAAGTTTGTCTATTCATACAGGTTGCAGTGAGGTTCTCATTTACTTTTTTTTTCTTTTAATGCGATCTTATTTCAGAAAATATCGTTTAATAAGTCACTATCATTTTCAGAACCAAGCAACATCAGTATACTCTGCAAAATTTGGGCATTGGTGTTACTATCTTCGAACGCTTCCCTTTCACGAATCCTGTCTTGAATAACCGCTATGATCCACCATGATGATTGAAAATAAGAAGTCACCTTTCACGCTTTTCACGGGGCATTGTCCTCTTAAGAGGTCATTTGCTTTATTGGGACCCTCAAGTTTCATGTAATAGTCTTGACACATTTTTGTTTAAATAAAACTATACAAAATATATGATTAACATTTATGATGAATTTTTATAGCCATTCGATTTTTATGGGAAACAAAATTATTTGGACGTAATTTGTGATTTCTCTATTCCTGTCAAAATGTTGCTGCATTAATGTTGCGAAGAGTTTAAAGGTAAGACGAATATGTGATCGTTATATTTAGTATATGTCATAGGACTACAAAATACAGCATTCTGATTAAAGAAATTTGACTTTTTGATCAGTTCTGGACTCCAGATGATGCCATTTAAGGTTACTATGGCATTTCGAATTTAATGTGTCTTATCATTTTAAAGGCATACCTTTAAAACACCACCATTTTCTTAAAGATCTGTTTGCACGTGACGAATCAATTTCTGCCAAGTTTTTATCAAAGTGCGCTGACCCCAATGGGTAAAGTGTTTTTAGTTAATAAAATGTACTGGTTCCTCCAGCAATAAGCTATCAATAGGAGGGTTTGGGAGAAACCCCTAACTATCCTTTAAGCCTCGTCGGAAAGAAGCATTACGATACAAACCAATAACTGTCTAAGTACATTCAATTTCAAGTAGCTATCAAGAGGGTAAATGCAAAGCTGGGGGGACCTGGGTAAAACGTAGGGACGGGTTAATGTACAAGGATGGTTTATGGAGACGCAAGATAAAATGGTTCAGAAATGGAATAGATTGTGGTATAGGATGTAAAGATGAAACTCGGGAGCCCACATCCTCCGAATAGATTGGACATAGCGCGATGTGGGTTAGATGGTGCTTAGAAGAAACGAGGAAAGGAACCTGTGATGAGATTTTCTGTTCTCTTTTTTTCCTTCCGTCCATGCTTGTTTGTTGGATGGTGGTGATTCTTTTTTTCGTGTTTGTTAGGACAGCCATGTCTCATGCGATGGAGCCGCGAAATAGGCGAGGTGAACCCTAATAAAACGCCTGAGTTGATATCGGGAGCGGGATGAGGAAAGATGGAGGAGACGAATTGATGGGTAGGAAATGTGAATTTGGAGGATGCTTAATTGAGAGGCAGGTGCGGGATGGTGACTTCACCCCTCACAGACAAACAACGTGTCCTCCAGAACACAGACAACGACCCCCTCATACCGCCATCATTGTATACGTCGTAAATAAAAAAATAATATGAGGCATAATTAAAAAAGGTGAAATGCGAATCAGGGAGGAATAATTCGTCAATAGATATTTGGGAAATGAGTAATGATCGGGGGAGGAACGTCCACTGACGACATACTTTTTGAGGGAATCGAATACGGGAAGTGAATGAACAAAAAAAGAGAGAATAGTGATGGAAACATGGATAAAAGGAAAAAGTAAACAAATAATAGAGAAGCGTGGAAGGAAAAAGAGAGATAACGTGTGTGTGAGAGTGAGGGAGAGAGAGAAGAGAGTCAGAAAGATTCACTGTATAGATAAATGAGTAAAAAGCGAGATAATGTTATCTGACGAGCAAAGGAAAACACTATATACATAAATTAAAGAACTATCGACAGGCCATTCAGCCACGAGCCATTTAACATGGCGTCTAGAGTTTAAAAAATCATAATCTGCCACAATTTAGGCTTATTAATGAATGGAGGAATTTAATACCAGGCACTGAATAGGTTGGCATGCTATAATCCTGTGTGCCATCACGATTTAAACAATACTAGCTACTATGGCTTTCGCCGGCTACTCCAATTCGGCTATTGTTTTATCCAGCTCGATAGCTGGAAACTATTATTGACATTGACAGTGCATTATATTTGTGACAATACAAAACATATTTTTATTGTAATGCATTTTAATGCATTCTAATACGCTTCGGGTGATGCATTTCATACATTAATCTATCACATTCCACTTTCAAACGACGAAGACTACTATTAATGCCAACATGTTATACAATCTATATTATAAGAAACGAAGCGATACAACATATTTACGTTTACAATTTTAACGATTATCCATTCTTATCTATAATTTTAATCCCAAGGTTCATTGTAAATCGTTCATGATAGAAATGAAATTGTGCATGGATGGCCATGGTGTCTGTAATGGCACCCATAGCGAAGCAAATTACAACCTTGAGATGCGTAATGCAGAGATACAGAGGAGTAGAATTCGGAGGGGTCACAGGAAACATACACCCCTGGACATTTCATACCAAAGTAAAGACAAAATGAAGGAATAAGGAGAGAAGGATAATAAAAGAACAGGAATAAGACAACAAAAAAATACGACAACCCAACTTACTATTTTCCTCAATAATCTCCTTACTGTGGCTGTCGGTTTCCTTCTACAAAAATGGGACCTATTCTACTCTAATGCACAGAGATTTGATCTAGGACCATGAAAGCATGTCTTACAATTTAAGTGTTGATAATTCGTTTAACGTCTACCACAAGAAGGCAAGCAGGCGTGTTACGATAAATCAGTTTCGGGCGACTGCTAGAGCGATGGAATGGCTTGGGCGAACATGCTCTGGGTATTAACTAATATCTAAAGAAGATGACGAGTTAGTCGACACTCTTTCTTAGCACATGGGCGCTTGTACACGACAATATATGGCACCATTAATGAGCTTTAGAATTTAAACATTTACTAGCTTCCCACTATAATGATTGGCGCCACAATTGACATGAATGAAATTATGGTGTGAATATGAAAGTTTTCATTCGTTTTCGATCGTGGGAATCGCCACGAATGGACAAAATATATACGGAAAATCACTTATATGAACGTTATTACCAGTTTACTAGACTAGATGATTCGGGCCAGTCTTGCAGATGGGTCATTATCCCTCAGGAAATAAGCTTGATCTGGATCATTTTAATAAATCAAAATAAAGACGGAATTCGTTTACAACTTGTCGTCACTTTGCGAATCGTACACTGCACATGTTGCACGATCTCCAGGCTTGACGGAACTTCCAATAGAAATGTTCTCTTGACTAAAAGAAGACCTAGAAAACAACTCTAGTGTATCACACACCCATTGGTTGAACATGTTGAAAATGGGTGAATTATATATTGCAGCCCAATATTCCCACTTGAAAAGAGTGTAAGCACGCTTGTCTATCCATTCTCATTTCCATCGGGATCATGTTCTTTCCTCTTTCAATTGAATCACCTTGTGTGAAAGTCCTATCCTCACTGGGGTTTTTCTTCTACAAATTTCTCTTTTACCTCAAACCACCCGCCCAATCAGGAGAGTAACCCAAAATACCACTCATCACATTTCCTTGGTATTTCTAGCAAGGCAACAACCATAAGACACTGGTCAGCGTAACAACCACGGCACCTCCATTTGGCGTTTAACATGGTTAAAGGTGACATCTTTCTTGTATTCTTCTACCCAGCGCGTTCTGGCTCTCTACTCTTTCTCCCTAAACCAAGAAAACACCATAAAGTCCCACCAACAATAGGAGCCAATGACTGATTTTGAAACATTATGACCAGTGACCAGTGACTAATCCAAAGTGATCTTAACAAGACATGTGAAATGAACGCCGAAACACTTTGATGCCTACGTTAAGAATACTACCGGGATGGAATAGGGAATTTCTTTACTAATAAAAGTTCATCTATCGTAGTTCTTTATAATGTGACATTTATCTTTTATACGTCACCAATGGGATACCCTGTGGCATAAAATGGCTTCGTAAACGGGTTTATCGTTCCAGACATGACTAAAGTAAGCATCGGGACTGCATCCCTAGAAAGAACAACTCTAATGGCTCCATTTCCGCCAGTTCTTCTTTCACAGTCAAGATTTTCAGAAGATACTATGCAAAACGCTGCAGTCACACCCACGAAACCGATTCCAAACTAACCGATGGCATGTCTTCGGGTATAAAGTAATATAGCTCTGGTCGATATCGAGTCGGCTTCACCGGTGTGGCCGTGGTCAAAGAAATGAATACTAAATCTTCCTGAGCTTGGAGGCTTTTACTTTAATAAGCATGATAAGTGAAAACGATACGCGTGGACACTTGTTTTTTGGAAGACTGGGAGTCCATGTATTCCTATCTCTTCGTATTGTATCGCCTTTTCGACAAAATATGAGATCATAATTCTGCCCTAGGGCTATCAAAACATACCAAAAGTCAAACACGATAAAGAAAGACAGTGTTTTGTTGTAACATCGAGGGACGGAATGTTTTTTTTTTCCTGATAAAACGGCAATTTCAGGAGCTATGTAAGCTATATTTGATATATTTCATTGAAAGTAGTTAAGCATAATGTATGTAGAGAAACCCAGGGTAGAGAAGATGTTGTATATTATGCTTAAATATCCGGACATCAGACCTTCCCTATCCGACAGTATTGTTCTGTTTTGGACCAATGTGAAAACTTTGAAGAACTTTGAACTGGCTGGTTCCACGCTGGTTCGGTCAATCTTTTAAAACAAGTTAAATGTATTTATATTATATTGGATGGCGCAGAATGGAATACCAGAAATATTCCAAGAGTTTGGAAAAATATTCCACGACTCGCAGATAAGTGGATTATTGGCCCTAGCCAGTGAAATATGTCTGGTATTTCATAAAATAACGCCATCTAATATGATCATTATCACCTATCCTACCTCCCCCCAAAAAAATAAAAAGAGAGAGAAAGAGCAATTTGATTGAACAAGTCATAATCACATTGACCATTATCACTTCATAGGATCAATTTAGGTCGTCGACATGCGACTTGCAAGGGGGTAGCTCATTATGACGTCATCAAGCGTGATTGTGCTCTATACTGCGCGTCTCATTGCTTTCATTGTTGTACGCATTGCGGATTTCACGCATTCGCGCATGCGCGCTAAACTGTTGAATATGCTCTCATATTCAATAGAAAATTTTGTACAGGAGCCCTTGGGATATTCGTCGGATTTCTGTCTTTTTAGGGATACTCTCTAATACAGCACGGGCAATCGATCCAGACCAAAATACGTGTTTTAATGCAAGGCTGAAACACTGTAGACTATGAAATATACTCAAAGGGAGTGCGCCAATGTGCACGAGGAAGTTGCTAATATGCTCGAACCTTAATACTCCTAAATGAAATATGTCAAGTAATTCACAATTCTTAGTCGCTATTGATCTTATTTATTGAAAACACTTTCAATCAAGCATTTTTTTTATTAATTCTTTTTTCTTGCTTCTGCCGATAAAATTAACACAATAAATTTTGGCTTGATTCATGCAAATGAGCCTTAAAATTAGCATATATTTTGCATTTCTTATTCTATTCATTTATTTTATTACTCTGTAGAAAAGTGAAAATGAATTATTTGGACATCGGAGGGACTACATAAAATTCACCACTTTACTAAATCATGTAAACCTTTTATCACCGTTGAATGAATTTCTCCTTTTTAACCGGTGAAACTGTAGAAAAAGGATTTTTTTCAAAATATGTGTGATAGTACAGCTTTATGAAATATCGGCACGAATCCCATACATTTCAAAGAAAGAAAGCGTTGACGATACCGAATATTGTCTGGTCTGAATGCACTGATGCTTATATTGTATTTCAGAAATACTAATTATCAGATAATCAAATAGTCAAGAGAAACTCGTATATACTAATAGGACATAGACAAACCTTTGGTCCTATATTCAAACCGCTTAATGGGACGTATAATTTTTTTCCAACACGAAAATCAAGCCGCGTCTGTCAGCGGAGTCATGATTGAAAACAAGAGTGATTGATAGCGCGTGTTAATTATTCGATCATTTCTGCAAAATCGATTTTCATCTCGCAAATCTGCTCGTGATTTCAAGACTTCGTTTCCAAAGGTCACTTCCAATCTTGATTTTTTCGAGAATATATGAAATACCTGGTGTTGTGTGGGCTATTAACCGTGTCTTTATACATTACCAAGTGTTTAAAACAGCTGTTAATGCCTGGTCATCTGTTCAACGAGTAATTAAAGCCGGTTTCAGACCGTTTACCAAATGGAACATACACGCACTCAATCAATCACGCACACTCACAAATTTCTTAACACGCACACTCCACTGACCGGCATATGCACACGTGTTTGGGTTGTTATTGATGCGATGCATGTATAGTCATGGTCAGATGAGTGTTAGGTCGTTAGTTTAACATTTGCTCGTCGGGATTCATAGTCAGATTTTATGAATGGATCTTATTAACTAGGATGGACATCGACGCTAATTGCCAGCTGTTCACAATAACCTGTTTTATTCCATGGTGCTAATACGCAAAGGGAATGGGGACATATGAAAAAAGAAGTCTTCCTTACAGGTTCTCCATTGATACAGGACGTGTACTCAATCCTTATATGATCAAAATAAGCGCGAAGGGAAGAGTAGGGGTGGGGCACCGAACTATTTCGGGTATAGACACACGCGACCAGAAAAAAAAATTGTGGAGGACTTGAATTTTTCCTACTCCACACATACACTGCGCCTTTCCAAAGAGGTAAAATGACAATAGTGTAAAAAGCTTACCTCCTCACACAAACACACACACACAAAGAGGAAAAGAATATAAGCACCATTTTAAGGGTACCCGTTTTCTACTATTGGTCTGATTTTTCATATCCTTGATAAGTTTTACCAAATTTGAGTGCAAACGAAAAAAATGAATGTTTTTTTAAAAGAAAAGTTTGTTCAAATAAAAGTGATAAGAGCTTGTTAACCATTTGATTATTGTAAAGATAACATCTAATTCGCCCATGATTTACAAGGCTTAGAGTTGAAGTTATTTTCCATTTTTTTTTATAGATTAAACGATCGGTTTTGTCAATATTTGTCTCTTGAAATACCGTTCGGTTGACATCCATGAAGAGAATATCTGGAGTAAAATTCAAATGAGTCTGCAATAACATGTATACTGGAATTTTTAATATAGAATAATAAGAAAATTATAATAATAACCATGATTATAATGTAATAGTAATGATTAACTATGATACTAATAATGATAAGAACTATATTTATAAAAATAATAGTAATCATTATCCTTATTATTATATCAATGAAATTTTGCAATAAGCACTATCATTATAATAATAATCATTACATATAGCCATCAAGTTTTCTTTCTTCTGTCAGCCTTTGTATGTCTTGCTAGAGGTCCTTTATTAACCCCCAATTTTTATGATAGTTCCCGTACTAGTTTGCCATGAATTGCAGCTGACCTCTTAAAAGGCTCTCTGGCATCAAGACCCAATTCTGGACTGTATCACAGACTTGCAGTAATGTATATACGAAGATTAAGTGTATATCATGTTTGTATTTATGATGTTTAAAAGAAAGACTTTAATTTGTAAATTTATTTGATCGATTGGTATTTTTGTGTCATTTCTACCAAGCAGGCAGCTTGAAAGTTCTTGTCTTTGGGAGAGGACCTCCAACCGTCAATCCTCTGGTTGCTTCATTAAAAACACCATTACTAGTTATACTAACCAACCGGAGTCGACTGACTAAAAATAACCTAGTGGTGCTGATGTTATAGCAATGTCTAACCAGTTTGTCTCTATCTTCACCAGATAGAGACATTTTTATGTTACAATATGGAATCGATTAGGCATGTAGATCATAAAAGATATCAGTCTAAAATGAATTGTCAGGAAAGCTTACCTTGATAGAGAAATTTGTGGATCGAAATAATTTCCTGCATAAAAGATATTAAATGAAAGATTCTTGCTAGATGAATAGTCAGTAAAAAGGCTGTGTGGACGAATGGCTAACGCATGAAAGACGATGTGATTCAAAATTATATTCCTTGTTGTATTTCTTTGAAAGTGTTCCGTATACCTCCAGGGTTATTCATCTAAGATCGTGCATCATTTTTGCTCCTTTGCTCATCATAGGCACAAAAAAAAGAAACGGAATAAATATGATCCATGAAATACGAAACCAAACAATTATTTCAATTTTTGTGGTTCTGAAACACAAAAGAAGACAACTTGTTACTGGAGAAGTTTGTGTCAGTATCCTTGTTACTTCTGAGGGATTATGGAGCCTATAACCTATATACTTTATTCTTCCCATTACAAGGCATTGACGAATCAACTACTCACTCAATTCTCGTCCTTTCCTAACATCTGAAGAGTGGACATTAGGTCATATGTCAGATACGAAATGAGGTAATGATTCGTGATCGTGGTTCATCCCTTGCCATCGTATAACTTTTGGAGACATCCTCATGATTACTCTCGAAGAGACCCTTCATTGGAAATCACTTCACCTCGACATTAAGCCTGGCACGTGGTCCACTGCAGTCGGATAAAGATTGAATTTCACCGGTCCTGGCAGCATTAATAAAGCATTTCGTTCGAAATTCAACCCCAGACTCGATTACAGGTCAGGTAAATCGAATAAACGCCTTCATTCAGAACGCGCAAATATTATCACGACAGACGATCATAATTGTTGCTGAATTTTACGTTAATCGTTAGAGTCCATAGTCCAAAAGAGGGCAAATATTTACATACAATGTACATGCAACGACTTCAAGAAATACATGATAAGATCGCAATGTAAATGTCACAAACAATACTAAACGGTTAGGCTTAGGTTCAGATGACCGGAAACAAACACGTTAAAAGGTCCTATTGCCTTCCAAAGGATACAGTGTAGAAATTTGTCGGAAAATACAACATGTCTTGGTGATGATCTAATTTAGGCACGATATTGCCTATTAGATATCTCGCTCACGCATGTTGTGAATCAGAGTCGCTGTGAGGGGTACGACTTGGCCTTGACAGCACAGGTGGTGGAGGAAAAAAAAACGTCAAAAATAGAATAAAGGAGGGGTTGATGTGTCATGATTGCTTTGTTTACTGGTTTTAGTGACGATGCCTACCGAAACGTATGCATATGTACGTATGTATATTAGTTATTCTCTTCTAAAAAATTGTTATGGCATATTTGAAATCTCCATTTTATTGTCGTTAGGTGAGATAAATTTCAGCACGAAATGGAGCAAAACTTCGCGACTGAAATATCGATAGCCTTCGTAAGAGGTTCTAAGGTAAAATCCATTACGAATATACTGAAAAATGAATGAGAAGATTACATGTTATGATATCTGACCTTAATTGGTTTATGATAAGCCCTAATTATATTATTCGTCATCATGAAAGAGTCCAATCTGATTCACACTGTTAAAGTTGCTTATTTTTTCATTTTTGAGAAGACAGAATCTCAGAATGAGGATGAATCGAGATTGATACGAATATCGAAAGTGTTGAATACACGTTTGCCCTTAACCCTGGGGAAGACAATGATCTGATTGGAAAATGATGTGAAGGAGAAATAGAAAAACAAATATGTAGAAAGATAGGAAAGACAGGAAGCTTATTTTCAATTCAACTCTATGAATCGTACCCCACCCTCTGCTACAAATCATTTTCATTTTGACTGGTAATGTTTTTTTTTCAGCAAAACGCCCAATGTACCTCTGTTCGTGTTATTTGATGATGGCAAGACTGGGAAGGTTGGAATTTTGGTATTTCACTTTTCGTATCTAGTTTAAAAACACGGACAAATAAAACAAAGAATATGGACATCACTTTATTATATGGACTTGCCAATTATGCCTTCAATATACATCTGACATACTTATCCGTGCACATATGAATGGACTATAATACAACGTGACGTCACCTTTGACATAATAATGTGTATTCTGGCCACGGCTCAGAAAATCACTTGTACGTTTGGTCAATCAACCGTCTAGGTGCAGACACGGGTTACTTGGGTAAATGCCCTGTCTGTCGGCTGGCTCCATGTCCAAATGCTGGAGAACAGAGAGGTAGATTTAATCGGGAATATCTACCTGGTTTAAAATATATGGGGCCATGTGGACATGTTATTAGCCAGAAGAAGGTGAACACCAACCAAGTAGGAAGGGGAGGTACAACAAAGACCACAGAGAATCCATGTTGTTAATATGTTCATGATGCAGTCCTTCCGAAACGATCAGGTTGGAGTCTTAAGGAACTGTACCATACCACATCATTCAGACTACTAGTATTAAAAAACTTTCACTTTTTGTGGCAGTCCAACCAGTTATGGGCCACGGATAAATGATATGCAGTAGCAAAACTTTCTGACCTGCTGAACGAGTTCATGAACGCGCAAATAGAAAAAAATACAAGTGGGACAAAACCCCCTGATTAGAGGCTTTGCCCGTTTGAAAATGGTCGCTTTCCATAAGACTGTGCCTATTTCGACACATCTTAGATGTCATCCTCCCAAAATGAGTGCTATATCTCCTGTATGATAATCATCTGATTATACCATTTAAAGCTCAATTAAATTACATACATTTCCAGCAAGAAAGCGATGAATGTCACGAGAAAGTATTTAGAATCAGGATTGTGAAGAGAGCTGTTAACCAAATTTTGTGAAATAGTGAGAAATACACTCGATAACCAGCACACAGAGGATCACCAACAAAGAAAAACATTGGTAAATAGTGTTTTACCTGTAACAATTTTTATGAAAAAGCATTCGCCATCATGCCATTATGGGGCCCTATTTCTCCGCATTTACACACTTTCTATCAGAATATCATTCTACACGTAATTGTCTACAGAATACAAATGGGAGGGATTGGGGTAATCAATTTTATTCTGTTCCAACTTCTTTTGATATCAGTTGCCTCAGCTTGAAATACATTTAAGAAATGTCTAGAGCACTTTTAATCTTTCTGCCACGGTTGATACTTTGTAAAGATTGGTGGAAAATATACTGATCATCAAGAAAATCTGGAGGGTAAAATCAGAAATTTCCACGTATGTGATTTGGGCTTATGCTTTTCATAACTTCAGATATCTTTAAGTTGTTAAATTGCAAAATTCATTCAGATTTTGTCAAGAAATGCCCCTGGTCATATTTTAGTCTCCGTAACACGTAATTGTTGGAAATCAGACATTCTATTTCCATCGATTTCTTGACAAGGTTGGCAGCCATTGAATTTACTTTACTTTGTTTACCAATACGTGTATGAAATCTAGAGTTCACCGGTAAATGTTACATGCTGATCAACAAGGTTGTAAATTTAATGGCAAGTGTTTTAAAAGTAATAAAGTACCTCTATTGTTTTTGTTTTTATTGCTCTGTGCTACTTTTTCTCTCCGTAACATAATTACATATCATGATTTATTACAGACACTGATAGATATAACGAATGCGTAAGTTCCTTTCCTCAGAATCATGAAGCCTGCCGAAATTAATATTATTATCCCATTTACGATTTATAATATTTATTCTAACGGTTCATTTCCAATTCGTCTACTGCTAATTCGTCAGATTGCCAACTCGTCTACTATTAGTTAGTCTACCATCAGTTCGCCCACTCTCTTTCATTTAGTCTAATGCCATTCCGTCTAATAACCAGTTGATCCATGGCCATTTAGTCCATATACCATTTTTTCTAATTAAACTAAAGTTGATTGTGCAAAGTGAGTGAAAAGTAAATGTCTATTGGACCAACTGGTTATAAGACGAAATGGTATTAGATAAACTGGTGATTAGACGATTTGATGATTTGAAAAAATGGTTGTTAGACGAAATCCTGAGAGACGGAATGGCATTAGACTAAATAAAGGTAGACCATGTGGTGAGTGGACGAGTTGGCAGTGGACGAATTGGTATTTTACCATTAACCCGTTACTTAATTCAGCCAAATTGTCTGTTGGCAACGTCTAAGAAAAATTCGGAATAAAGGAGTCAACGGGTTTAATCATTCTGATGGGGATTGCAGCTCTATCCTAACAGGGATAGGGGCATATCTCCACACGCAGTTGAAACGCCATTTTAACTTACCCTCAGGTCATCACATACAGACATAAGGTGTGGCGAAGCAAAGTGTTCATTGAAGATTGTATTGTGACAACTGTACTTAAAAGCTGCCTGACGAGAGGGCTTTATATCAAGCAAGACTAATCAATCCATGGATCCTATATGGTAAGACTAATCTAACATGAAAAAAATGACAATCGGCCTCCTGCACTTAAACTTTAAATAGTGCATAGGTCAACTTGGAAAATTACATTTACGGTTTGTAAATAGGCAATTTAAAAGAAAACTCAGATGACGTTGCCATCATTGTAAACAGAACAGAACCTAATACTAAGACGTTTATTTTGCTGAAAATTAAAATCAATACGTTAATAAATGCAACTTGTGAAAATTCATAATCTTCTCATTGCCTTCTATATTTTAATCGAATTTCGCAATCTATTTCTTTGCTTTTCTTCGTCCTTTAAAAACTAAATACTATTTGGAATAAATTCCCCTTTTGGTATTAAATCAGAAGGGTAACATATTACCTATAAATAGATGATGAGCTATTACCTATAAATAGATGATGTGTGCAATAATGGTAAAACATAATTACACATTAGTAAATGTGCCTGTACTTGAGAGGTGTGAGAAAAGAGACAAAACAACTTCTTCTTTGTTTTAAGTCCCCATGCACTTCCTGGTCACGGTTGAAACATACTTGAACTTAATCACTGACAAAAAGTGCGGTCGCTCAACCTTGTTACAATATCTGATTTACAATGTGAAATTATTCTTGTCGCACGCCCGTTACCCCGGTGATGTTAACAGAAATATTGAATCAACTAATTAATGAGATTAATGCACGGTTTGTCCCTGGTTTATTTAGGTCATTCAATTTCTGAAAGTTGTAGAAAGGACATCAATTGATATTGCTGATATTAATATTGCGGTATTAATTGATTGCAAAAATTAATCTTATGACATCGCTATTTCTATTTATATTCCACACTATGTACGTTTTTGACTTAAGTTCATGGTTACTATATCCAAGGGCATAATGATCGGAAAGAGATGTTTTAGAATGGGATGGCGATTGACATCTTACCCAGACGAATATCTAAAAGCGATTTACACAAAGTTAACTGACATGGCTCATGTATAGAATCGTGGAGAGGTTTAGGAATTCAGTATCATGATTAATTAGATGTTGTCTGTATTTGAAGAGTTTAGTTGCAAAAGGGGTTAGGTCCACTTTCGACCATTCCGAGAAAAAACATGTTTTTTTTATTACTGCAACATTTTTATGAAAAAGTAAATTTTCATGATGTACAACCAAGTGAAAATAAAATTGGGTATAAAAGAAATCTACCTGTTTTCAATTCATTTCTATTATATTAAAACAATATATCATTTTGGACTCAACCCCTTTTGCAAGCAAACTGAAATGAATCTAATCTCCTTTTATTAAAAAAAGTGATCTTTCTTTGCCACTTTCAGTCACGTTTTCATCAGAGTGACTAAAGATTTAGAGGTCTAGAGACAGAAAACAATAAAATTCATGAGAAATAGACCTTTACCGTTTTTGCAAATGAGTTCTTCAGAAGCGTTTGGTTGCAAAAGGGGTTAGGTACACTCCAAAAAAATCATTTTTTTTATTCTCCCATATTGCAATATTCTTATGGAAAACTGAATTTTTACGATACCCTTCCACGAGAACATAAAATTGGGTATAAAAGAAATTTACCTGTCCTCATATTTTTAAAGATATTCTTTTCCAAAAAAAATTGTGTGGACCTAACCCATTTTGAAACTAAACTGAAATGGACTTAACACCTTTTGAAAAAAGTGATTTTTCTTTGCCATTTTAGGTCACTTTTTATAGGAATTTCAACTTTTCCTTGGTATCATCTTATTAAGCTACTAAAAAGCTATACATTGAGACATAAAAATCAAATTTGATGTAAAATGGACCTAACCCCTTTTGCAAGTGAGCTCTTCGTTTTGTTGTTATGTACTCACGACTAATGGCAGTTTTCCACACGCATGGATGCTACACACACACACGCACAAAACTCAATTACACAGAGCATCACACAGACCCACACACGCATTCAATGTTATCAATGTTGTACGTCAAACTGTTAATAATCTTTCAAAGAATTCCGAAATATTCAAGTGTTGACATTTAGAATATTGACGGTTCTTTTGTCATCTGAAAGGCAAAATGTACCCAGAAAAAAAATGAAATGTAAATTTTGTTAAGACGAAGTTTTAACCTGCTGTAGGTTTCAAGACAATATCTTGCTATTTCCATTTTGTGTGCATTACACCAATACCAAACATTCCAGGAGAGGGGGCAGAAACGGACGACAATGATCGACAGTCGATGTTTTATCCAATCAAGTACGAGGTGGTCACCTCGAGGCGAGACTATGTGTAAATTCACAATCTCCGTTCCAGATTTGTAACTAAACACTGTTTCAGATGGCCCCGAGCAAGTTTTTAATACCAACCAAATAGGGTGTCAATTCCAATTCAAAACAAATCCTATTATTGAAAAGGGGATACATGAAATGGATAAGGTTTACGAAAGCTTACGGTCTATATACATGTTACTTTTTTTCAAAATGAAATTGCAACCAATTCTGGGTGGCCACGTTTCTCGTTTTTACAGGAATCACCTTCTCTAAATCCTTCTCTTTTGAGTAGCGGAAGGTCTAGTATTCTTAAACTTTGTTTTGTACTTTTTTATCTGATTTTACCAGATTGATGGATGGAAGTTGTTAGTGTATTTGTAATGAGATATTATGATACACGTGGATTGTGATCAATCAAAAGCTAAAAAAGTAAAGGTTTTAAAGCCTAGCGTCCATATAGGTCATAAGACTTAGCCGTGTTAACTGGGTTTTGTGTACATGTATCAAATTTCCATATGTTGCGATATAACCTGCTAGCGTAGCCACCATAGATACGTAATCGTTACTTTTATTTTATACAAGAAAGCTGATATAATTTATGGAACCTAAAATCACATTTCGTCTTTCTTAATTTCGCGTGGAAATAAATACTCTTTTTAATGTTTAAGAAAAGTTATACATGTACATAGGTTCTTATTCATTCTTTCATCCAAACTGAACCCCTTTCAAACAAATTTGGTTAAATGTTTGAAAAGGAGAGAAGTAATTCAAGATTTCGACCTCACTTCGAGACTTTTTCATTCCCGGAAACTATGTGATGCAGACTGGACACATCAAGTTAGCATGGGGGAAAATTTACCAGGAGAAACGCACGGCAGAAAAACAACGATTAGATATGATATTAACGAAGCAAATTGCAGATTCTAATATTTCCTCAATCTTTTTCTTCCTCTCCTCCCGAGAAATAAGGCCAGTAGTTGTTGTGCACTTCAATTACTCCTGAATGGCAGACGATAGGTCTTTCAAATTGCCATCCGGGAAAAACACGTTCCCGCCAATTTTGATGGAGTGGAAGTTCCGTCTGATTTTGTTTGCGTAATACATATTTAATGCACCAAGTCAACTCTCAAACGTACAAACCTTTACGCGTGCCCTTGTCTATCTATCTATCTATCTATCTGTCTATCTATCTATCTATATATCTAATATCTATCTATCTAATCAGCCATCTATCTGTCTATCTCTCTATCTATCTACCTATCTATTTATCTATCTATCTATTTATCTAATATCTATCTTTTTAGTTAGTTAGCAAACTTTATATCTTTCCATCTATCTACATGCATCTATCTTTATAGTATCTATATATCGTAATATGTATATATCTATCTATCTTTCTTTCTATGTATCTCTCTTTACAAGTCTACCTATCTACTAACATAAGTTTATTTCAAGTGTTTTATCAGTCTATATTTTGTTTCAATTTAAACATTTCTCCTTTTATTCACCAAACTGAGACCTGTAAATCTTCTTCTGGTCTTTTTTAATGAAAATATTAATCTGTAATCCTTCGTTTTTAGTTTGTGGTAGATAATCCTCACTTTTCCTTCGTCGTGTTTGTTGACTTATTGATCTCGTTCTTGATAATTTGCCGAACTCTCAGGTTTATCCATCGTGAGAATTGGCAAAGCTATGTATGCATGTGATATTTCATAAATAGACGTGCACTTTACGATCGAAAAAGACATTTAAACGTTTTTCAACTACTGTGCATTCATGATATGCGTAAATGACCTTTCCTTTATCAAATAAAAACTGTGTAAAGTGGGGGAGAATGGTCGATGTACTGTTATTTGCTCTGGAATTTCTTTTTGGCATTTGTGCAGACTGCGTTTACCCTCCTTGCACACACCCTTCAGACATATTGATATCACGATGGGAGAACTGTTTTGGCATCGTAAACATTGATGTTGATCAGGATCTACCGATTCACAAATGTCTACTCCCAGAACCCATCGCGACACCATCAGAAAACAAATTTGGCATTCATGCACCATTGACTTTTGCTGCACTTACGCCCCATCCTCCACTCCCGGACCAGTGGAACATCCGACATACTTTAATTTCATTTCTAAATGCTGCATCCCCGCAATGACAGCTCGGTCTATAAAACCCCTTAATGTAATCTCCCTCCCTCGATGACTCAAAGACGTGTTAATACGGCGATGATATAAATCTTCGTTATGCCTTAGGCGGATCTTTTTACATCTCCCTAACACGCCATTTAAAAGCTAATGGAGGAATGGCGTCTGTATCTACAGTACATCTTCCGCCCCAGAAAGCAAGTATATCATGGGTGGAGTTAGTACCAAGGGCATCTACGGAATACCTACCAGAAGGGGGGATATATCCTGATGTGCATTTTACATTTTTACTAAGAAATTTCATCAATCGAGATGGCCAGTTGTATCGCGACATAAAAGTAAACAAATTATTTTTTAAAAATAAGATTTACCCACCATAGGGGAGTGGTCATCTCGTTATATGTGTCTTAAATTTAGAATATTTACATATTTATGTCCATCTTATTGAATTTCTAAGCAGTAATTTACGTTACACCAAGAACAAAGTAACATGAATAGCAGCCTTATGTGCATGATGTATATCAATTCGTTTCACTTCAAAGACTAATGTGAAAACAACACGAGAATTATGCACATTTAACCATGATTATTTCTATAATCAAACGGTGCCTTGGTCATTAATATAATTTAAAATCACGTGACGTGTGTAGCCTTGGCATTTAAGTTATAGCATGCTAAGGAGTTCAACCGCGTTTTGGGGACGGGAAAAGACTGCGTGAAAGGAGAGGCGAATGAACAGCAAAGCAAATAGGGGGCATCCACAACAGTGCCATGTTCAGTCTTACTTCATTAAAAACGATATAAAACTGTTAGAAAATTTCTTGATAGATGAAATGCATCATTGATACCAAAATACACGCGGGTTTATTTTCAAAATAAAACAATAATTGGATTTATTAGACAAGTTTATTCGTGTTAACAGGCTGACGTTGGCCCTTGAAGAGTTGGATGAAGGATCCTTCAACACTAGAGGCATCCTGTGAGGTAACTTCACTGTAATTATAGTCATTTCTCAATGACCAGGGTACGTATTTAATCTCAAATTATCGCTGTTACAAAATGGAACCGTTATCATTTACTTTGACTTGTAACACAGAGCAAATTGCCTTAGCGAAACTTAAGATTTCTATTATAGCAACTGTCATTACGTATACTCTAAATATAAAGGATATTCGGTGAAACAATCTGTTTTTACATTTGAAACATATTACTTGTGGTTTTCTTTATAGAAATCCCAATAAAGATACTCATAATCAAGGCATCTTTGTGGTTGCATGTAAACAACATACAATTATGTTGAAACAAAATGAAAAAAAAAATCACACATCACTATGAATGCAATCACTATTTTGTATATCGGTCAAACAGGAAATCGATAGGTTTCTTCAAGCGTTAAAAAATAGGCCACATAAAGGATACATGTAGCTATGTGGCCACGTTATACAGAGGGATCATCCCATCTTACTTCACTCTACTTTCAAGTTTGACAACATCTGAACATTATCGATTCTAGATGACGATGAAGTGAGTTTGTTGAATATTCCTAGCATGTTTTCTGTCAGACTGCTTAGTGAACAAAGGTGTAAGAACGTTGAGTGTACCTGTCATGGTGTCTAAAGTCCTGAGAAACGATCTGTTCATCCAGAAAATACATGCTATTAACATTATCTTAGCAGGGGCATTATTGCAAGTGGCCTTTATTCCTTACATTTCAAACCAGGTATAGACATTTCCAAGCTCTTTGGAACATTTTAGAAAGGCATCAAACATCGAAGGTCAAGTTCCCGCGTAACAAAGTTTGTAAAGTTGTCACAAAAAACGATCAAATTGTCTTCCAACACTAATTCTACCTTAGAGGTGACACGTCTAAATATCTATATCATGCAAAATTTGTTTTCGTATTTCTTATCCATAATATAAAAAAATCTCTATTTTCCTGCAAAATGAATGGTATCTTCTATTTGTCTTAGTACATACAAAGGAAAATGCAAAATAATGTGTTAACAAGTCTACTAGTAGAGAAATAGAACAATGGAGAGAGGAAGAGAAAGGGAGAGGACGATAGAGACGAAAGAGAGAGAGAGGGGGGGCAATGAAAAGGAAGAGAATAAGCATGCATGGGAGGAGTTATTAGGAAGTAAAGGGAGAGAAAGACATGGAGGGAGAGAGGGGAGAGAAAAAACAGACGAGATGAAACCTGTGCACGGGCAGATATGACGTCATGCAATATCATTTAATGTAAAGATCCAAATATTGTCCAGTGCCATCGTATTAAATATAACAACTAATTCCTCTTGATCTTGAGCAATTTGAACAAGGTCAGAAAACATACAATCACTGTAATATGACAAATGATTTGTTGAAATAATTACCCAGTCATTCGCTATGCCGGACTACGCGGTAGCTTCGTCACGTTTGTCGGAAAGTGGTCATTTCATACATTCTACTGGAATCACCTTTTGGGTTTTTTTTATTGATAATATCTTAAAATTGCCACTTTAAACATAAGAGTACTCTAATAACACGCGGGGATTAGCCAAAAATGACAAAACTGTCATTCTGAAACATTGTTTCGCAACTTATACACTGATTTTTTTTTCTGAGCGCAATCAAAGTCATATTATTAAGCAAAAAAAAGGATCTCGACTGAATCGCAGATTATAAGTATCAATGTGTACATTGTAAACTTCATTGTGATTGATCTCAAATAATATGCTGGCCCTCGCGTTAATACATTGATAATGACATAGACACTTAAGTGCAGCATGTAGGATCTTAAACAGATTCCGAAGAAACAAAATCAAACAGATGGAGGGTCATTTTTTCGTGTAAACCTAGGTCAACAATTTGTAATAAAAACCATTGACCAATTGTTCCCTTATAAACCCAGTTTATGTGGAATGTCTACTCGAATCCAGTAGGAAAGTCTTCTCCAATGCGCGTCCGTGCAGCCTGCTCTTGCTGGCATGGTTGGCAAACCAATTTCCGAATGTCTCCAAGAAAATTACGAAAATGGTTTCATTTCGCACGGACTACGGGGCCAGTGCACTGTGGCTAAAACCCTTTTCATCAAAACTTTATTATATCTCTGTGTTTCTTAAAATAACATCACGTACTGTCAATTGTATTAATGAATGTAAATCAAGTCTAATGAGGCAATCCATTGTCCTTCATTTCTTAGAAACGTAGTGAAACCAACTTTTAATGTCAACAAAGATGTTCTGAAAATAGTTTGATTCGTTCGAAAATTGATGCGAGATCTCTGACATGGGTAAAATTTCCACTTTCCTCATAAGATCCAGACACATAGTCCAGGCTAATACAAATAAATGGGCCACCCATACAACCACTGCTCAATGTAATAGAACTAAAGTTTGTTCATGTGACATAGGTGTTTTTCCAGCTATAATGTAATTCTGAAAATAAAGTTAAAATCACATCCACTGGTTCTGCCAGGTCGCTTTTGTTCGTTTTTTCTTTTCCCATGCACCATAGTACAGAAATGTGGTTTTCAGGCTCGGATTCAAAAGCTAGTGTCGCGTAATGAAGTTAGGAGTCGTAATGGGGTAGGGTGAAGGAGGTCAAGTTTAAAAAAAGAGTATTCTGTGTTTAGACAAGCATCATACATTTTCTCTTACTGTTTTCACCGACGGTCTGCCGCAAACTAGAAGACTCGACGTGCGTATGTTCAAGTATTAATAACGTTTGGTTGGAAAATATTAAAGGCGAACGTATGGATAGAAACTATTGAAAAAAAAAAACATTAACGCTCTAAAAAATGAAGTGCTAATTCAGCTCTTAAAGAGCGTGTATAGTGACTGCACTTCGGAGTGCTGATTTGTCTAGTTCAAATTTGAACCAGAAAAATCAGCACTCCGAAGTGTTGTCACTATACACGATCTTTAAGAGCTGAATTAGCACTTAATTTTTTAGAGTGAAGATTGCTTGTATGAAAATAAAGAAAATCTACAAATAATTTCAGATTCTTTAAAACAAATTGCTTTCGTGAAGGGTCTGATCAAAAATATAGTGTAACATTACAGTAGAATAATTGGGTCCTTTAGCACTAGCACTAATATTAAGATTAATAGTATACTTTCTGATCAAGCATCAAGATCAGTGTTTTCTTTTTATTAACTGAGCTGTCATGGTAGTTATTATTTTGCAATTTTTCCTGAAAACTTGTTATGGTCATTTTGGTAATTATTAACATTATCACTATTAAACTAAGTAAAAGATTATCATTGATATTTTTATTCGTATTATTATAATTTTCTGTATTATTGTTATTATCATTATTATGAATAGAAAGTAGTGGTAGAAGTAGTAGAAGTAGTAGTAGTAGTAGTAGTAGTAGTAGTAGTAGCAGTTGTAGTAGTAGTAGTAGTAGTAGTAGTAGTATCAGTGGTAAAAAATGAAACAAAAACAATAAAACACATAATAGAATAAAAATAACACCAAAAGTTCATTATAAGATACGGGTGAAAGTAGAGAGGAAACGAAATAGAAGCAATATACATGACATTGGTGGGGTCTAAACGGGGGGGGGGGGGCGGGGCTGATATGAAATAAATATAGAAATGGAATAATTGAGTACATGATTCAAGTCGGGAGATTAACCTCCAGTCTCCAACATCAAACATTTATGTAATGAATATTTTATCAACGACTTAGATAACAAATGTTCCCAAATTCCGGATTGATGCACTCACGAAAATGCAAACAGCGAGAGTTGTCTCTCTTTTTCCGAATGTCACTATATGCTTTTCCCCATTAAGAATCGTAGTTATATTCTTTGTTTTCAGGAAGGAAGTCGTTGGCAGATAACATTCATTATAGTAGTTGATACACCGTTAAACAGGTGCTTTTTGCTGCTCTTTCGTCCAGTTTTGTGGGTTCACGGTTATCTATGGTTAATTACAATACTTATCTACCATCACATTTTTTCGCGTGTGTGTATGTGTGAAAATTGTGTGTGGGAGAACATAGAACATTTAGTTAGGATGCTGGTATTTTGGGTCACATCCTATAGGCTTTCATTTCATGATATTAATTAAATGATATGAAAAATATATTTATCTTCTCTAACCAACTGTACACGAAGGGTTAAAAAGTTACAATAGTCGGCTTTAACATGTTTTAAGTTGAGTTTGCGACACTTACTTGAGCCTCCGAATACATTTTATGCAAGACCCTTTGAATATAGCTCCAATCTATTTATTTACAAAATCTTTGAAAAAAAACATGCCAGCTTTGGGGTACAATTTTATGTTAACGAATTGCAATATATTTATTCACCCTTAAGCAAGAGAGCACTTGAATACATATAATAATCGTACAACAGATATAATCTGAATTGTTTGGGCATTTCGACTGTATCCTTTTCCTTAAATTCGTCAGAAAAGTGGACACCAAACTACTCTGAATACGAAGAGGTATTACTTGCAAATTAAGTGTGTATTTTTATTTTCCTTTAAGTATTTCAATCATTCGTGGGGGTGACTGATCGCTAATCTATCCCACGTGGAAGTACATTTAATATCACAATGTACTTTTTGAATAGAATAAATATGTCACCTGGATTTCATCCTTTTTCTCTTCCTTATCTTTGCCATACAGCGAATTCGAAAAGAGTACATGATTAGGTCATTCGAATGGTAGCCTTCCAATCCTAGAGAAATAATATCTGAATTCTCTATCTTACCTGGACGTCTAAATGTGTTGATTCGCCTGACTGCAGAATCCAAAAGTCACTCAGAGTAGCATGGAAGGATTGAAAACCGTGACGTCGACTATGAAGGTGATGGCGATAATGACGATGGTGATGACAATGGTGGTGCAGATACCAAGGATGATGATCTAGGTATCGATGGTAGCAAAATTGCTTAACGACTTTACTAAGTTGCAGCAAATTGCAACCGAGCATCACCACCTTCGTCGAAGGGTAAACCTCTGTCCTCTGGACAGCTGCAACCCACCAACAGAGATAATCAAACTAAGAGTCTCTGCCACCACCACCACCACTGCAAAGAGTTCCAAATGTTCCACCAAATGCGCCTCCGCTCTGCAAACGAGTTAACTAGCTGGTAAATATTGGAATAGATTTATCTGATATCAAAATCCACCAGAAAAAGCTTTAGGGTGTTGAAAACCCGGGGGCACCAGTACGAAATTGGAGACGATTTCTCGGAGGACCGTCTGTAAACTGGTATTCAGTTTCGGAATTGAGCTACCTCCACCAAGCAAAGACGGAGACGTTTCCTGTCTTGTCTTCCAAACGTCAAAAGTCAGTTCATCGGAGTTGGGTTTCAATTCCAAAACTAGCATCCATGAATGGATACAACGAAAACACAGATGATTTAAAAAAAAGATGCGCTCCCGATCTCTAACCCCTCTCTCGATTACCCTTTGGTCATCGTCCGCTGATCGAACGAACCTGTGGTCGACGACGATCACCACTAGACGGATACAAAACGAGATGCCAGTTTTGATGATTCTTCTCAACTCACTGATGGATTTCATCCGTCTATTCTCTTCCTGATAGCAGGCAATTGATGACAAGTGAAGTTGTCATAAGCCAAGCGGAGATTCAGATTCAGAGAGCTCCTGACTTTTTCCCCCATTTTCTCTTTTGCTACCAGCCTCCTCATCATCAAAGAGTTGCGTGCGCATCCTGATATCCGCACCCATTTGTGAGAAGCGTTAGCCCCTCCCTCTTGGTGAAGATGATACCTATCAGATCATAGATGATGTGAGGATCTCATTAACATAACTTCTAATACTAATCCTAAGCTTATGTAAGCAATAATAAGGGTTGTTTAATGATAAATCGCATGACGCTACAGACAGCCACCCACGAGGAACCACTCGTCCCTTTTTATGTATCAATTGCTCGCACAGAAGACTAGGAAAATGACAATTTTCGTCAATGACACAATCATATTACTTTGAAAATTCACTTAGCAATATGGTCGAAACCAAAAGAAGTCGATAATCTGATTGTGTGAGAAAAAAAAAGAAAAAGGAAAGCGAATATTCAATCATGTGAGGTTGATGCAAACATTGTTTTTTATTCGAAACCCTTGATTGCATTATCTTAACTATAAACTTAGCTTGCTTTGATACGAATCGATTTATATTACATTTCGAAGATTGAAGAGGCTATGATGGTTTAGAAACCATGAATTACAGTTTCTTTATTTTTAGTACTTAAAATTTCTATTTCTTTTATTGAATAAAATCTTCCTCACATATATATGGGATAATTCTATCGGTGGTGCTCTGATTATTTTCTCCTATTCTGAATTCATTTTCATTTTGCAAAGTGAAATATATGGTCATGATGCTAAAAAGTCGAAATAGGCAAGTAAACATAGCTCCGAATTTGTTCGTAGATTGCTATTGAAAATATCTTATGATTAACGCCTTCATTTTGTATTGCTAGCGCGTTGCCTTTGATATTTTCTTCAAATGTGTTATCTTAATCACGATAAAAATCGAAATTTTCATAACATGAATATTGTTACCTGAGGGAAGTTTCCATAAAGAGAAAATCTGAATCGATAAACTAGTTTATTCAATTCAAATGCACATTATTTAAACAACATTACAGCAAACATGGCAAAGAGTATTTCTACTCGCAACGGTTTCCCAAGTGAGTCTTATTACTTGTTGGTATCTCCATAATGATTTGTAAGCGATGAGGTATTTTTACTTTTCAGCTCAGTTCCATATCCTAACCATTATATCATAATTCTTAGCAAGAACACTGATTTTACTGGTCAAAATACCTAAGTTTCGTGAGCGTTTCAGCAACTTCTTGGTGGTCACCATTATCAAAACAATATAGTTTTACAGAATAGGTTTTAATTCGAAAAAGAGATTCCATTTAATGAATCTTAAGTATTGTAATAAACCCCCCAAATCCCAAAATTGAAACATTATTAACAATACATATAAATGTCCTATAGGGGCCTGATATATATTTTATATATATATTTAGGTTTTCGCTATGTTTGTACATATATTGTATTTGTATTTGTAATTTTGTGTCATAGTCAGTTTTCTATTTCAATTTATTTTCGGAATTGAAAACATGCATTTTCCGTGACATCAGGTACAAAGGAACCCTTTACAAAATGAGAGAGAGAGAGAGAGAGAAATGGAGAGAAAGGGGGAAAGAGGGTGTGTTGTGTGTGTGGGTGAGATAATGTTAGATAAAGAGAGTTTTCCTTTCGTTCTTCATACAACGAAATAAGAAGAAAAAGGGAATATAGGGGTAAGGCCATGTCAGACTGGAGACTGGGTTGAAACGCAGTTTTTATTTCCTTTGTTAAACTTTTTTTGAATTGCATCAGTAGTAATAAACATACTAACTTCTGTAAAACAAAACCTGGTGCACATATTTTGTTTAGAGTCTATAAAAAGAGGAAGTACAAAAGAGAGTTTCTTTTCGATTGTACTTTTTTGTAGTAGCTAAATTCAAATTTACGTTTATACTTTGAGATATTACCTACTCATTAGGTATTCTTTAAAAAAAAGTTGAACGGGAACATCGTGACCGTCGTGTCGCTATCTTCTCGATCTTTGATAGATAACAATATCCTCCCTTTTTCTTTTGGGATTTGGAGCGAATGTTTTAATCATAATTAATTTTCTGTTACAAGATATTGTTTTTCTGAGCATGAGGTTTATGATATCGTCTGTTTAATGCTTCCTATTCTTAGGTGTTCCTTAATTTATCTTTGTATTTGCACTTTTCTCTCTTTCTCTCTCTTTCACTGCGCATTGCAGGGCACTCAGCAGAGTGGATTTGGCGCATTACAAATAACATTTATTATTATCCTATTACGCCATTCTCTTGTTTCTCTTGGTTTTATATTTTTGTACCTATTCCATTTATCAGAGATCACCACCTCATCCTTTGTTGTAACTGAATAAAAAAAAGGTTTCTTAAAATTAACAAAAATGACCCAATTCGTTAATTTGACAGGATAAGCCCTATTTCAGTCAATGTAGTTCCATATCTTGATATAAAAATATACAATCCAATGGTTTAAAGATAGGCAAAACTTTAAAAAAGTTCTTATCGAATACAGTTATTGATGTAGCATTCAATTTATTCTTATTTCATTTTTTAAACAAATCAGTGCTGTCGTATCACGGTGACCTGCCAGCGTATTGGCGGTATCATATTTGGTCAACTAAAATGAAGCAATGGACTTAATGGGTATTAAAGTCAAAAGGTTAACTTCATGCAGGAAACCAGATTCTAAAATCGATTTCAAAAAGCCTAACGCACCATCGCGCTTAGATGAGATCACTTTGAGAAGTTGATAATTAGGCGATATAATGAGAAAAACCCATCAAACACTGGGAGATCCTTTTCTGCCCATAACGCACTATTTTTGACATTTCATTTACTTTCTAAGTTAGCGTGACCGGGCTGGTGTCAGATTTATCCCGCAAGGTCCTATAAGAGGATCTCGTGCGGAACGTTATTACCCTTTAAAAACTATGGCTATAGCCTATATTGGTATACCCTGATGGTAAGTAAATTGACACTAGTAACCTAAAGATCTTCAAGATTTATTGAGACTCCTTGAAAGATTGAAGGAAAAATTCCATTGACATATTACTTTCGCATTTTTAGCATATTGAATAACCTGCCAGTATGTATGGAACACTCCATGCATCTAAATGTACACATTAGGATCAGCAAGACCAATGTGTAAACATTATAGACCATCCTTGATAGAAGTATAAACCATTATTATTATCATTATTTCAATTGTATTGTTCGATTGATATTCCCATAATTACATTTACCTTAGACAACGCAATTAATAACAATGATGTGACAAAATATACAGTTCTGAGTCAGCTTGTGGCATTCGTAAAATTTTATATTGTAATATCTCTAAAGTGGTATTCAAGAAAATCCACAATCTGTTCTGGCTTGAAATGACACAGAATTCATATATTCACATCTGTTTGACAACGAAAAAGATCCGCACCTCGCAGCCCTCACCAAGACACCAACGCAACAAGAACCAGTGGGGTATCAAGGATTTACGGATGAGGTGGAGGGGGGCAGGGCACTTAACAAGAGCTTTTGCTCAAAATGTACTATTTTTTCCCCTTATTAAAAGAGGAGCCAAAAGTGATCTTAATTTTCGTCCGGAGGGGGATGGGCGGGGGCAAGATAGTGCACTTCCACACGATGCCATTTTTTTTGTAAAAATGGGACGTGTGCTCCCTTTGGATCCAAATCCTATTCCTGTTACCAATTTCGGTCCCCAAAAGCTCAGTAAACATGATTTGATTTAAGCAGATATGATTTTTATAATCATTGAATGAAATGTGTTTTTGTCAACCAAATAAAGTCACGTGTCCAGCGAAGTTATACGTATTATCTTCATTCAGACTTGTGATATCACTATTTACATGACGAATTATATTAGCCACATCTTACCTACAACTTTCTCTGTATTTGCACATTCATACTCGTTCAGTCTCCTCTATTTTCCCGCCCACACGATTTTTGTTTGGAATTGAATTTGGTCTCTAAGCCAGCGTATTTAAAGAACCCAGTCTAGCGTACAAACCCCTCCTCCTTAAAACACACTACTCGCTCGAGTCGCGACAACATGCAAAAGTTGAAGAAAGCGGGAAGAAAGATGAAGAGCAAGAAAATGTGGATGATAAAGAAAAAAAAACTCCTAGCAAATTCCGACGGAATATCTATTCCTCTCGGCTTGCTCGATCGATAATGAATTTCCTTTGGTTGGATGGGAATCACCTGTCTTCGTCAAGCATGCCATACAATCTTGTTTAGCAGACGACCAAATATGATTGTGCAGCAGATATCGATACCAATTGTAGAACCATCGATCATTTTTCTTCGGTATGAACTTCGTACTATTTCAAGACGACTGAATGTATAGCATTTTTTTAAGCAAACAAAGTTTATTGCTTTCTCTCTATGAGACTAAAATACACATTCTTTCCTCAAGAGAGAGGATTATTATCATGATTTGAATAATAACCATTCCGAACTTTTAATACAAAACAAATAGAATGGTTGATTTTCAAATTATCAAATGATATTATGCTTCGGCCTAAACATTCCCATTCCACATTGTTCAGAAATATAAAATCCACAAATAATAAGCTTTAACTGAATTAGGCAAGGATAGATATCTTACATGTTACTTTCAAGTGTTATATACAAATTTCTTTTTCATTCTTTAAAATAGCATATTTATATTAATTTTATTACGTGTAAGGCACAGTTTAGATAATCGTTTATTATATCGTATGTAAACATAACGCAAAGAATGAGTCCCCTTTATTTATGTTTCTTTCTCTATTATTTTTAATCAATTATTCCAAACAAATTAACATCAACAACAATATAAATGTTTATATGCATATGAATTCAGACATACTTCAACTTGCACCTCATTGCGTACTTTGTGTCATACCACTCCTTCTTTGTTTTGTTTACTTTCCATTATTATTATTTTCATCATTATTAGAAGTAGTAATAGTAGTAATAGTAGTAGTAGTAGTAGTAGTAGTAGTAGTAGTAGTAGTAGTAGTAGTAGTAGTAGTAGTAGTAGTAGTAGTAGTAGTAGTAGTAGTAGTAGTAGTGGTTGTGGTAGTAGTAGTAGTAGTAATAGTAGTAGTAGTAGTAGTAGTAGTAGTAGTAGTAGTTGTGGTAGTAGTAGTAGTAGTAGTAGTAGTAGTAGTAGTAGTAGTAGTAGTAGTAGTAGTAGTAGTAGTAGTAGTAGTAGTAGTAGTAGTAGTAGTAGTAGTAGTAGTAGTAGTAGTAGTGGTGGTGGTTGTGGTAGTAGTAGTAGTAGTAGTAGTATAGTAGTAGTAGTAGTAGTAGTAGTAGTAGTAGTAGTAGTAGTAGTAGTAGTAGTAGTAGTAGTAGTAGTAGTAGTAGTAGTAGTAGTAGTAGTAGTAACATCAGTAGTATAGTAGTAGAAGTGGTAATATCTGATTGTGAAATGACACTACAATACTGAAACTACCAAGTTATTTTCCTCAAAACTTGATTTCCTAAAAAGATTTTCGTCGTACATGTATGAACTTACATCTGTCATGTCTGTCTCGTGTTTGGAAGGGTCTATCATAAAAAAGACACGAATCTTTACACACTGACGTTAATCAGTATTTATGTGCTAGTAGCCGGAAACACGACGCCTGTTTAATGGAGATTATAGACTTCTTATTGTATTAATTGTCGTTTCTTCAAAATAATTTGTTCCGAATCCTGGCTACAGTCTTTGGGGAAAATGCTTATTTCACAGGACCCAACCTAGTTAGCCGATTCTTTTCCATGTAACACATCATGTAGACCTGTTCCACTCCCCCCCCCCCCCCCCCTATTCTTTCCATCAACGTTAACCACGTACAGACTCGATACAACGCCGATATAGTATCATTCATTTCAATACGCAACTGTAACGGAAATTTCAACATCATCAACCTTATTTTCCTCAAAATTTCAACATCATCAACCTCATTTTCCTGAAAATATGAAAATTCATTATTCACTCTAATCAGACGGATAGAATCATTGAAGAATGAATCGTTGGTAATGGATTTCAATCAAAGTAGTAAATCCCTTTTTTTCAGGCAAGAAATTGGACGTATTGATGTCATTATCACTGCAATAGCAGTATGAATCCCTGAATAACTATACACTTTCATGGTATGACGTCACATAGGGTATCCATAACATCTAATGACATTTAACAGTTGAGGCGTCATGCCTATTCAACTTTTTTATGATAACTACATGTATCATCATGATTGTTATAAAATATAAATGTAAGGAAAATATGGGAACACACAATAAACATTACGTTTAGATTAAGATTCAAATTTTGTATTTTCATCTGAAGAACTCTCAGATAAGTATTGAATCAGTTGGATGATCTGTTCTATCAATATGTCATTCCCATGCATTTTTTTCTCCCTCTCCCTCTCTCTTTCTCTTTTCCCCTTCCTCTCATGTTACTCCGGTTATTTCTCTCCACACAAATTAGCATTTGCCCTCCATCAGTACCCATACCTGTTACGTCATACTTCCAAATGTTCTTTCACTCCAAAGTGCAATGAGCATATGTCACGAACAGGCAAACATTTTTTTTCCCCAGACCAAACTCGATCATAGATTCATATTATTCAAGAAGGTATGTTTCGCTACAGTCATCCATTTCTGAGCATGTTCCAAAATGGGCTTTCTTTGATGTGGGGCAGAACGATCTCAACCTAGTGGATGGAATCATGTTTTTTTTCATAGCTCAACAGAAATGGATTTTGCATTATGATCACCAGACTACTTTAATTGTACTACTTTCCAGCAAGCCGACCGATAGTAAAATATGGGAGAGTGCAGTACCTAACCTATTTCATACAGCACAGACCCATATATTTGCATTCTATCAACGTTGCGACATTTCCCCCCCCCCCCCCTCCATTCCCCTCAACCCCAAAATACGCAAACTATAAGAAAAGGGCTATATACTAAAGTGCTTTTATAATGTCATGGTTAATAGTACTTTGCAACCCACCATGACCACGTTCACCCGTCCACTTCCATGATAGGCCTGCAATGTTAAAAAAACATGATTTTGCAGAAAAAGAAAGAAGATTTTGCAGAAAGAAGTAACAGAATCATTCTGTAAATTCATGAAACAGGAATTGTTCTGCAATTCAACAGAACAGGTCTCTTTAAAAAGGGGAAAATTTTATTTTATTTAAGGAAATTTATAAGATTCCATACACCAAATACCAATATTCTGTAAAATTACGCAATCTGGTAAGATTACAGGTATTCTCGAGACTCTGCTGCAGGAACTTCTTTTATTTTGAGGATAATTTTCTTAACAGTGTGTATGAAATGAGGGTGTGGAGGTGGGTGTGTTGGTGTGAGTGCGTGTGTAACGAGGTGGTTCCAGTAGTGACGGGTATACCTGTATACGAAATACTTGTGAAAGTTTTGTGTGTGATGTGCGCTGGAGAATGGTGTGTATGGTTTTGTACAATTGGGAGGGTGTGGGTGTGTGGGAAAATGTGCATTTCTTTTCGTAAGGTTCCAAATCCCATTCTTCGGGCAAACATAACGCACTATTCACTTGGCAATGGATAATATTAATAAAGCATATCCAGGCCAGGCTGGGCATTGGTCAGTTATTTTGAAAATTCTAGAGCAAGCAATGCGAGTAATAAAAAAAGAGAGATAAGTTTTAAATGCAATGGGTTAGTTTATCGTTACTTTGGTGATATTAAGTCGAAACCGTCTACTTTTTAAGGATTTTCTATTAAATTTAATGTCTAAAATTCGTGGATTGTGCAATGACAATTTTCACGTGTCATTTGTAATATCTCTGATTAATCCGTATGGACGATATGGACCATCCGGAAACATGCATCGCATTAAACATTGTACTGTTTAACATTTGAAGTGTTAGCTTTTGTATATATCATATTATTTAAAATGTTTATAAAAAAGGATCAACATTTTGATTGTTTTACTAGGTAATGCATTTTCTGTTCGATTTCAGGCTTTCAGTCCTCAGGGGTAACATAATACCTCTTTTTGCTTGTAAAGAGACTGAACATTAATTAAAGCCCGAAACGGTCAAGAAATAAAATTATATTCATAGAAATTCAGTGCTGTTTTGACATGTTTGAGGATTATTTGTATGAAATTCAAATCGCTCTCCGTAATTAGTTCTCAGTACGTATTTTAGTTGTTGTTTTTTTCTAATTACGCATAGAGTCCCTCCAACCTTATCCCACCACTCCTCCTACCATTTCAAAGCTATCGCATACTGTATATGCTCTTACCTAAGCAAATGTCAATTCATGAAAATTGAGATAATAACTAAAAAGGTTTTGAGATGAGAAAGGTTTTGAGATGAGTTTTATACAATAGTGCACATCAGCCAAGTAGCTTTCAGCCCGACCCACCCGCTTAACAGTGACAGTCCATTTAACTTATAAACACAAGACCAGGTAAAGCTCGAGCTATATTTGAAATTGTATTTCAATCTGACCAGTATAAAGAGGTTTGTCTTTAGAGATTACAGTTACAGCTCGTTTCTTGTTAGATTTTAGTGAAACAAGCGTTGCTTCTGATTTCCGTGTCGAACTGTAGAGAGCAAATGATTTCCGTTCTATACAGGTCCACAATCATCGACTGGGATGCCGCCATCCACAGTCGCTTTGGACTTAATGGGCCAAATTAATTGACAATTTTCTGACGTAGGCTGGGAAACGTTTGAGGAAGAAGGCAGACTATAGGCAATATAGAAATAAATCAAATCATTTTTGGAAACATTGTATCGAAAGGTGGATGGAATTCCCGAGAAGCCTTATTTGAAATGCACGCTGGAAGAGAAAAGCTTTTGAAATGGTAAATGAAGTTTTTCAAGGGATATATCTGAGAGTATTTTTTGTTTTCTAAATGAAATATTGAAAATTGTTATTGAGATCACAAGCATTTCATTTATTAGAAAAACAGAAGTCCTCTTAAAATTCAGCATCATTTCTAAAAAAAATGTAGAATAAATTAAAATATAGTATGGTTAACTTTCCCGTTAGATTCTAGAATTATTATAATTGTAATATAAACACCGCACATATTAATGAGTTTCAGAAAGAAGGTAATAGATTATGTACGGATATTTAATTTGTAATTTGCAGTTCAATTCAATTAACAGACAAATTTTCGTTCCATTTAAGGAGGAATTTGTTTTTGTGTTGTTGATGGGCGTTATGTTTTCAGGCTACAAATCGTGGTATCTGCAATGAAAATAATTAATGGAACGGCTTGGAAGAGAGATGGGGTCCGAGTGTTTCATTATTTTGAAACTATTTCAGTTTTTCGAAAAACATTTTTAAATGAAACTATTCCATTTTTTTCGAAACGAATTTTGAACTCCATTTGTTTTGACACAACTAAGAGTATTCTGAAATAATTTCATTTTACTATACAAAGAATATCAGTCCTTATGTTATGAAAATGAATATCATGACTATTTGGTATCGAGGAAGAATTGTTTGGTTTTCTAATTTTACAATTAATTGCTAGAGAGCTTAATGATACCATCAGTTTTAGTGACGACGATAAGAAGATATTGCTAACCCACTTAAGTGGGCAAATCTTTCAGTCTTGCTCAAATTGACTTATGGCATTTAAAACATCGCTTCTTTCAAAATACAAGAACTTAGCTCATTTCTTTCTGGAGATTGTAACAGAATAAACTGTATTCATTAGTAATAAGGCAATCAATCATCTTTCAAGGTGCCTTGGTGATAACGGGCTGACCCTCGAATCCACCTGTAAGAGAAGAATCCAAAGGTGTAAGTTCGTATACCGTTCAAGGGAAGTGGACGAAAAGAGTGAATCATTCATTCCGAATATCTTGACATAGGGTGACTGAAAGGTGAATTGATTATCAAAAAGGAAAGGACTTTTTTTCATCGATAGGTATAGTGCTAACCATGATACTGTTTCCAATTGAACTTTATCGAAAAAAAAAAGTTTGCCCCATCAGTGCTCTGAAAGATTATGAAATTATTATTCTTGGAAAATGTGATGGTATGAATGCTTTGAAGAGAAGCAAAAATAAGTAAGACTACATAATTAAATTTTGCAGCCTGCGCTGGCAATCAGAAACTATTTATATATGCCTGTAGCTTCGGTCTTACACTGGTAATATTTAGGCTACCTGTGGCTTGTTGGTTTTAAAGACACAAACTGCGATTTGCAATACATTACCCAATATAAGCATCCTCGGGGGAATTTATACACAACGGTTGCTATCAATCGCTGGCCAGTCGTACTTCCCGAAATCGATCCAAAGCTTTTTGAGTAATTTGCAATTGATTACTGGTCAACTTCTTTTATATGACTATCATGCTGCCAAATCAAACAAGCTATAGGGAACTCGACTGCTGGAACCAGGCAATGCTTGACAAAAAAGTACATACATGCGAGCTGTAGGTTTCAAAACATGTCAAAGCTAGTTCAGACTAACAGAACGATAAAGTTGGCTTTCAACAATTGAAATTATCAGTTTGGTAAATAGCATCCCCTTAACTCAGTCGCGCGCTTTTTCGGCTGGTCATCGACTGCACATCCCCATGTTATGACGATGAGAATCATCCCATCGCTGACGCTAGTCCCTCGGCAAAGGCGGCAATCTACACTTTGCCACTCTTAACCCAGGTATTGATTTTATATCAGGTAGAACGCGAAAGCCTATGTTGTATTCTTAGCAATTTGACTCTTGGAATTACTTTTGCAATGCTCCCCAGTGAGTGGAGAAAGCGCATATTCCGTACATTAAGTGCGGGCATGCAATGATCCGGTGACTGAGGTAATCATAAGAATGTTAAAAGCTGAAACATGACGTATCAAGCGCCATATAAATATGTTAATATGATTATCATTATTGTTAAATTACTACTACTACTACTACTAGTAGTAGTAGTAGTACCAGTACTACTACTACTACTACTACTACTACTGTGATGTTGCTACTACTACTACTACTTCTACTACTACTACTACTACTACTACTACTACTACTACTACTTCTACTACTACTACTATCAAATACTACTTCTACCTATTCTATACTACTACTACTATTTTATTATTATTACTTTTACTATTCTTATCGCTCACCTGTCATGCCTGTACGCTACCCATGTGTAAATAAAACCTATATTAAACTTAGTTTGAATGTGTGATCTTAAGGAAGGGTCTGAGTGATACTTCTCTTGTTGGTGAAGCCTGATGGTTGAAGAAGAGGATTGATAGTACTGCAGAGGCAGGTGCGAAATCGGAAGTATTAGCATCTATTGGAGCATTGTTGATCACGACAGGGGTACTTACTATACATTCATTGACCTTCATTGAATCTGATTACCATGAATGTGTTCACACTTTGCAATCGTGAAATGAATTGGAAACGTGGAATAGAAGACCATGTCCCTATTTTCTTATGCCAAATGCGTGTACATTGCCAATGAAAGAGCTAAAATAGTGGAAAAACCCTAATAAGTTCACGTAATTAAAAGAACCTTAACCTCGAGAAAAAAGAACGAAGCCAAGTGAGTGTACATGTAAGTACAAAATGTGTATACCCAACATCCACAATCAGATCATAAATCATGGAATACAATGCATTTCAGAACATAACGTCACATTCCCTGGTTGAACATTGATTTTACATGATAATTGGTTATGGAAAATTAAATGTTAAACGTCATTCTGGTTTCAGTGATGCGTTCGCATGATCGATGCCATGATATTATTAGTGCATTTCTCTCTGCCGCAAAAAAAGACCTGATCTAAAATGATTCGAACAGAGTGTTTTAAAGTGCGATGAACACGGAACTATATTAATAAAGAAAGGGTTCAACTTAAACGTGCGCAAATTTATCGTTATTTTTCGTAATTTTCGTGTGGGTTTTTCAAATGTCGTTAAACATAACCTGGCATTACATCATGGTCATGCGTGTACTATCCTCGAATCGATATTTTGGAGTCATTAGCTGATACTTACTTTGTATCGCACTCAGTATCGATATACTGTGCTCTATGTTAAAGTCTTATGAAATTTATATCATGATTCAAACTCAATAAAATTTGATTTGTGCATGACATGCATCTCAATCTCATTCCCAATCTCACTTTCGTTCGCTTTCTATATGTATTATTGTATTCTGAATGCTGATGTTGATGTTTTGATTACAGTTTCAAATGGTAGTTGAAATATCGTGTTAATCCCAATTATCGTGTTGTTGATTTTATTGCGATGTTTAAGGGTTAGAGTGCTGGGAATCGAACCCCGGATTTTCATTTGTAATGTAAGGAACTGTTTACCACTCAGGAAACATGGCGTCCATACTTAGTCTAATCTCAAGTCAAGGTTATATAAATAGCGATATATATAAATACGAAGCTAATATCGGTCAAAATGCAATCTCAGTGTTAATATCAATCTAAATGTTGGTAATAATAGTAATCTCTATTTTCTTTTTTTTACGCGAATCCTTCAATTTTACTCCAATCCTCAAATAAATATTAATCTCGATTCCCATCAAATTTTAATGAAAATATATATGCTTTCGATTTCAATCTCATAATGAATTCCACAGGATTTAATATGACTTTTACGAGCTCCATGATTTTAAGAGCGTGGTAATTGGTAGGTCGGGCCATCCATATATCCCATGTTCGAGTATCCTTCTACTGTTAATCTGGCCCCTTTCTATTGATCCGGTTGTTCGTGTATGATCATTTATTCATTCATTGACTAAATACACAATTATAAATATTTTATGTGAGTTTCATTGCATACATCTTACCTCAGCCGAGATAATTTAGGCATTTATCAACTTCTAGTCGGGAAAGGTGCGTTTACACTATCCATGCTGGAAATGCAACTCGTTTTTCTAACTTATAGGGAGTACTTTATTATGTGAAGGTGAAAGTTATAAATACAAATCAATGCGAAATCTGTAATGAAATCGAAACCATTGACCATTTTCTGTTTTTTTTTTTTGCAGAAATATTAAAGTTTATTGGAAAATCATATCGAGGATGATTTATTTTATTTTCAAAGAAGAAATGGTGATAAGTATGAAAACATTGTTAATTGCGTATAGAATAGACAACCCAAAATTTGATCTTGTTAATTTGACGATCAATGTTGCCCAGTTTGTAGTTTGTAATCATAATGTAAAATGCAACCTTCAAAATCTAAATCATAGCAATAAGAGATTGATCACGGAATTAGTTTCATATTTGAAGTTTTATTTGAATCATTACGGATCTAAACAATTTTGTGTATTACAGGTCAAGAAAATTATTGATATATTGTAATTCCAGTTGTAAATGTTACATCATTTGTGAAAAAGGTTATTCTCATGTAAATATGTATATTTGTAAATATATTTAAACAATAAATCCTCAAGGAAGAGGCAAAGAGAAAAAAACTTGTACCTTTTGAACATGCTCCTGTAGTGTGGCATTTTGGGAATATAAGTATTAGAACGACCTATGTCCACGATTATTTCATTTCGTTAAATCAAAACTGTAGAAAAAATAATGAAAATGTTGTTGTGTTTGTCCAATGAAGATTTCGATCAATTTCTTAATGTTTTGGGGGAATTCTTGGATAATTTATTTTTACACATAAACAGCACTATCAAATTTTTAACTGAAGGACAGTTTAACAGATGGACTTGGATCACTTATTATATCGGTTTGTTAGCAACAATTGGCCTATTAACTGAGAGGGTAAACATTTGACATTTTATGATAAAGAGGCTTGGAGTATGATAATTAGGCGTTGTGGCGTGCGCTGCAGAGGTTCGAGGTTCGAGCCCTGGTCACGTCTTTCGGATGGTGACGTTAAAGGTCGGTCCCAGACGTAAATAATCATATCTGATTGATACACGTCTGACAAAACTCAAATACACACACATTTCTAAGGAAACTAGAATTACGTGTAGACTACAGAGGCTGTCATGGTCACAGGTGGTATAAACTAAGATGCTCCTCCCAATCTTTTTTTTTTGCGACAAGAAAAAGGGGAAAAGGAAAGAAAAGGAAATTGAGAATGGTGAACAATGATATGAATTAATTAATATTGTATCAGAATCTATCACAAACTTGAATATTTGTAATAGAAATGCTAACTTTTTTTTGGGGGGGGTCAATTATACGCGATACGCCAAATCGAGCCCCCCCCCCCTTTTTTTTGGTTCGTTACGCCATTTGGGGAAAGACTATTTTAACATGTTAAAGGTGGCGTATATACATAAAAACAAGTAATAACACTAGTAATAGGGCTAAAGCACCAGTACGACAATACACCAGACGGTGGACTGTACTGTTTCCAGAAGAAGAAGAAAGCATCTGTTTAGACATTTTTCTTTCTTTTCGATCACTGTCTTTTCCACTTTCCAGTTTGAAAAAATAGGGTCGGTCAATTCGCCCTCTTAATTGGGCAAAGCAAGAATGCCCCAAATAAAATAAATAAATAGTTATATGTCTATTTTTCCGCCTCTTTGGTGTACGGCGGTTTGTGAGAGATGAAACAGTAGAAAATACTGTAAAACCTTATGTTTTAAGAACTTAAGACCGAAAAGAGGAAGATTTCGCAGTATGGCGCATTGCACACCAGGGCAGGGCGGATGTTAGAAGAAAATAAAATGTCTGCTTTATATCCTTGGGCAATATTCAATATAATCCCGTGGCCGCACAACCTGGATACTACGTGTACAGCCGCGTCACCCTGATTCTTTGCGCTATCGTTTAATATTGTCTTCGTTCAACTTGCAGATCCAGGGTCGGGGCGAGAGGGTGTGGGTTCCAATGTAGATGGTAACTACTAATCATTATTTTTTCTTTCTTTAGAAGGGAGGGCACAAGGTCCTGGGCCCCACCCCGGGATCAATAATGTTCTATCAAATTTGCTTGTCATATTTTCCGGCAACATTATATGCCAACTAGAACTTTTTTTCTAACAGCAAGAAAAAACAAAACAATGTTGAACATTTTTCTTCGCCCTTACATATGAAACTCTTTTACCGAAATCCTTCACCCGCCTGTATGTATGAGATCCTGGATCCTCCAGTTCACAACATATACAATATGAGTAAACATAGCTCTATAAATGAATTTAAGGCTTTTCTTCGCAGCTTGGATTTGTGCGTTAATGATATGAATTGTGAGCTACCATTGACCTATGGTGCGACGACGTTGTCAAATTTATCATTGCAAAATAATAGACGTATATTGAATCATTCGTAATTACTATTATTTTAATATTTTATTTCACTCATCAAATTATGATTACTAGGCCTATACACATAGGCTGCGGAAGCGTGGGGGACCTGCCCCCCCCCCTAAATCTTATGTCGATAACCTTTTCTTTTGCTTGTAAAATGTTTTTACCTGTGTCCATCCCAAAATTTCAGGTGGACCCCCCCCTAAATTTGTTGGCTTCCGCTGCCAATGCCTATACATCATGGTCTTTCTACGGTTTAAACAAGGACATTTTTAAAATTAACAGAAGGCATTGAAATCTGAATACAAATATTTCTTTCTTTGACTTGGTGAAAAAATGAATAGGTCTACACTCTCGAAATCATTATCGGTCAGGCATGTCGTAACCTTCAACTGATTATTATGCAATATTGATAATTATGCCCGAATCTCAGGTTGATATAACGTTTTATGCATCAAATTACTTCAGGGACCAGATACCGGGCAATTACTACAGGAAACCGTAACGTAAGCATTTCCGCTCACCACTGGGATACACAGGTAAAAGTATCATTGACCTGTAAGAAGTACACATCTTTTCTCTTATCGACCTAGCCACATGGTATATTTTATATACTACATCCTCCGTATTCATTTCATCATTTCACTAAGTTGTATTTTGTTGAACCGAAAAATTAATAAATCTGTATAAAGAAAATAATCAGAATCTTAAGAACAAGTGATCATCATAGACATCCTAGGGGTGTTTCACACAGATTTAACTACCAATAGCACTTAAATGCTGACGCGTACACGGTATGCAACGCGCAATCTCATTGATCAAGTCACAGTAGTGCGCGTCCTCTTCGCATGATCTGACCAATGCGGTCATGCTTTTTATATCGTACGCAACTAGGCATTTAACTGCGACTCTAATTCATATTTAAATCTTTGTTAAACATCCCCTAGGTCTACTAGATTAAATGTGTATATACTGTTGTTAGCATTATACGTCAGTTAAAAACAAAAACATAAAAACTCATCGAAGACCATGGAATATACCTACCGAATAACAAATGTTCAAAAAGAGTCGTTTCATGTCCACACGGGTCGACCATACTATGATCACTCATCACCATGATAAATGTCACAAATTCTCTTTTCCACAAGGATCAAACTTGGAGGTGACAAGCAAAAGTGACCCAAATGAATAAATTGTTTTTGCTTTGAAGGATGCTATTGACCAAAAGGGCGTGTGTAAAAGTTTGATGAGAATCTACTTTTATCAATTTAACAAAATTGATTACTGATATCATAGGACTATGACAACATTTTGAACAATGCGATAATTCACGTTTAAATACTTCTTTTATACAGGTTTCGAAGAGCCATTTTATTCTTATTAAGTTAACAAATGATGGACCAAAGGCGTTCACTACCAAAATTCTTATTAGAAATCTACCACGTTTTATTCTCATCAATAATTGCAGAGAACGTGGAGAATGAGACGAACGTAAATCTCAATTAAACTTTGACGAAAAACCATGATAAAAATATATGAATTATGTATCAAATATGTATATGTATTATATATGAAATTATGATTGCATGATGTCACAAGCTAGAAACTATACCCCCACTTAGCATGTAATATAACTTGTTCGTAATTACTATGAATATTTTTCTTAGGTAGTGTGTATTGAGCAATCTCAAGCTAAAACAATTTTTCCAATATATGAAAAAATGGCTTGTCATGAATAATAATATGTGAAAAATCCAATCTTTTCATATCAAGATTATTTCAAGATGAGCCACACCTATTACAAATGAAAATAACTGGTGTTTATTAATATTACCTCCCCAAAACGAACTAACCGCAACAGAGTACCAATTTCAAACTTTTGAAACATCAAAATGAATAAAAACTCACGGGATATTTCCATTTTCCTCTAGCTCGATTCCTTTCTCTGACTTTAGAGTCCTGTCATCCATGTTTCTATTATTGATTATGTAGTTCAGATATCACAAATTGCTGGTAATTGATGCAAATGCAAGTTAATGAATATGCTTGTTGATGCCACTCGACGATGAACAACTTCTAAAACCTGCATGAAGCTTTCCAAACACGGCGGCTGCTATCCCGGATGCACAACCAAACCTGTTGGAGATTTTGGGAGCAGTAGCCTGACAACTCTGATGTTCACACGTACTTTAAAAGAAATATATTTATTATGCTTCCATTTCGTTTGATTGTGTTGGATTTTCAGATTGTTGGTCTTCCTCGATACAGTTGACCTCAACAATGACCCAGATTTAAAAGGATCATATGAAGATCATCTTTCATCGAGTAAGAGGGAGCCCCCGCTCTCCAAGGGTGACAAAAACGCCAGTGGTGGTATGAAGATTTAGGAATCGTTTTAAAGTTACACCCTTGTATGATTAAGGTCAATTTGGTGTTTATAAAGGGATCAGTAACGAGTTTCGTTGGGATTTTAAAGATTGTTATGGAAGTTTGGCGCTTTTATTGGGTGAAAGAGTTTGCGTAAAGAGGCGTGGTCAAATCGTTATTAGTGTAAATATGCAATATCATGTTATAATTTTAATACAACATGAGCATAATATTGCGAATGGATTTTCATTCCAGTTACAGAGGCTTGTCAAGATTACGTAATAATCGTCTATTCCG